>NW_018224378.1:0-2552 GCF_001263595.1 Phalaenopsis equestris
GATATTTCCTCTAGTTTAGTCACTCTCTCATCACTATACCCTCATTTATCTCTATTTTTTTCTCACTTTCTCTCACACATCTCACTCTGCTTCTCCCTCTTTCCCCCATCCCTCTCTCTCATCTTATGTTTCACATTTTTTCGTTCTCTTCTCCTTCTATTTATCTCCCGTTCTCTCTATCTACCTTCACTTTAACTCTCACTATCACTCCCCCTCTTTCTCTCCATTTTTTCCTCACTCCTCTCTTTATTTTTCTCTCGATCTCTCTCTCCCATTCACGCTCCCTCAAATTTTCTCTTTAATTTCATTCTTGATCATCCTCCCTCCACCTCCCTCTCTTTCTGTCAACCTCAAACCTCTTTACACACTCTCTCTCTCTCTCTCAATCTTTTTAACCCCCTTTCTCAATCTCTCTTGCTCTTTTTTTAGTTGTTGTCCATTCCTTCCCAATATTTCTCTCTCTCCCTCTCTCTTCCCCTTCAACTCCCTATATTTTTCCTTTCTCTCTCCCTCTCCTTCCTTTCCATTCTTTCTGTAGTTTCTCTCTCATTATCTTCTCCTCCCTCCCTCTTGTTCTATCTTCCATTACACTCTCTTCTATTTTTATTTCTTTCTCTCCCTTTATTGCTACTCTTTATTGAATTTTACTTTTACTCTTACCCTCTTCCTCACTCTCTCTCTCTTTCTCACTCAATATTCTCCCTCTCTCCTCTCTCTCTCACACTCTCTTATTGTCTCTCTCCATCTCATCCCCTTTCTCTTAATATTTCTCTTCTTCTCCCACGATCTCTCTCTCAAGCTCATTCTCACTTGTGCTTCCTTCACTCTCTTCTCTATCTATTTCTCTCTCACTAACTCTCCCTCTTTCACTCACTCACTTCAAAAATC
This sequence comes from Phalaenopsis equestris, assembly GCF_001263595.1. Classification (NCBI taxonomy): domain Eukaryota; kingdom Viridiplantae; phylum Streptophyta; class Magnoliopsida; order Asparagales; family Orchidaceae; genus Phalaenopsis; species Phalaenopsis equestris. Next base: position 889 of record NW_018224378.1, read on the forward strand.
TCTTTCACTCCCTCCCTCTTTCACTCAATCACTTCAAAAATCTCTTTCGCTCCCTCCCTCTTTCATTATCTTTATTATCTCTCTTACTACCTTATGTTACTCCCTCCTCTACCACTCTATATCTCCCTCCCTCCCTCTCTCTGTGGCCCCCACTCTGGCTCTCTCTTTAACTTCTTCTCTCTTCCTCACTCTTCTTTCAGACATTCTCCTATCTTTATTTCTCTCTCACTTTTCCTCCCTTGCTCACTTTCTCTCTCTTCAATTTCACTCACTTTTACTCCCTCCCTTTCTCTCTTTAGTCCTCATGATACTCTCTCACACTTTCTTCTGCTCTCTCTCACTCACTTTTGCTCTTTCTTCCCTCACTCTCTCTTCTCTCTATAATTCTCTCTCATTCTCTCTCTTGTTGTTTCTCTTTCTCTCTCTTTATTCTTTCTCACCTCCTCTAACTCTCTCTCTTTTGCGTTCTCTTGCTCTCTCCTTTATCACACTTACTTCACTCTATCATTGCTTGCTCTTTCTCTTACTTTATCACTCACTCTCTTTTTCTCACCTTTCACTATCTTTCTATTGCTCTCTTCTCTCCCCCCCCTTATCTCTCTCTCTCTCATTATTTCTCACATTCTTTTATGCTTCTCTCACTCCCTCCCTTTCTCTCACACACATCTTTATCTCTCTTTCTCACACACTCTCTCTCACTCTCTCTTCCCTTACTCTCTCTTTTGTCTCTATTTTTCTCTTATACTATCTTTCTCGCCCCTCTCTCACTCAAGATAAAGAATATTGAGAGAGTGTGTGGGATGGAGAAGGGTTGAGAGAAGGTGTGATGGAGTGAGATAGAGAATGGAAAAAGAGAGACAAGGGAGAGAGAGAGAAAGAGTGAGTAAAAGGAGAATTAGGTAGAGATTTATAGAAAACGAGAAAGGGTGAGTAAAAAGAGGTAGAGAAAGAGCATAAGAGTAATGTACAAAGAGAGAAAAGAGAGATAAAGAGGGAAAGTGAGAATGAGCATAGAAAGAGAGAGACTGAGAGGTTGAGAAAAAACAACAAGGGTGGGATAGATTGAGAAAGATGGAGAGAGTTAAAGATGGGGAGAGAGTGATGAGTGAGTGAAAGAGATTGAGAAGAGAGAGCGTGAAGCATATAGATAGAGATAGTGAGAGGTAAGAGGAGGAGAGAGAGAATTTGAGTGACTTGAATAGAGTGAGAGATAACTAGATTGATGTAGAGTAAGAGAGGGTGACAGAAAAAGGAGAGCGTGGGATAAAAGAGAAAAAGAGGGTGAATCTATTAGAAGATTAGAGAGAGAAATATGGATAAGCAAAGAAAAGGAGAGAGTGAAGGAGAGCAAGAGATAGAGGGAGTAATAAGGAGGGAGTGAGAAAGTGGGGAGAGTGGGAGAGAGCTATAGAGGGGTAGAAAGAAAAGGGAGTGAGAGTGAGTAATAGAGAGGGGGAGAGAGGGAGAGAGTGACAATAAAGAGAAGAGAGGGAGATCTAGTGTGATAGAGAGAGGGAGGAGTGGAAGAGAAAACCAAAACAACTAAGGGAGAGAGAAAGAGAGCAAGGAATAGAGGGAGGAGTGAGCGAGAGAAAGAGAGTGAGAGGAGCAAGAGATAATGATAGGGAAGTGAGGGTGAGAGAATGGTATTGTGAGTAAGAAAG
>NW_018224378.1:4139-7960 GCF_001263595.1 Phalaenopsis equestris
CTCTCTCTATCTCACTCCCTATTATAACTCTCATTATCATTCCTATTTCTTCTCTATCCTTATTTACTCTTTCTCTACCTCTATCTCCCGCTCCCTCTCCTCTCTCTCGCTTTTCTCCCTCCATCTTTATGTTTCTCACTCTCTCTCCTCCCTCTCTTTCACTCTTTCTCTCCCTATATCCCGCACTCCCTCTCTCTACCACTCTTTCTTACTTCCATGCCTTCCTCATTCTCTCTCTATCTTCTCACTCATTCCCACTCCCCACCTCCCTCTCTCTCCCCATCTCCCTCTCAATCTCCTTCTCTCTCTCTCTCACTCACTCACCCTCTTATTTTCCCCTTCTCTATTGCTCTAGCTTCCCACAGACTGTCTTTTCTCCATTTCTGTCTCACACTCTCTCATTCCTGCTCACTCTTACTCTCTCTTTAATCCCTCCCACTCCTTCCCTTAGTCTCTCTTTCTCACAAACTCAATCCTTTCATTATTTCATCACTGCTTATTTCTCTCCAGTTACCTCACCATTTCTTTCTATCTTTCCCCTTCTCTCTTGCTCTCTCTGTCTCTCTTACTTCCATTTTCACTTAGTCTCTCTCCACTTTTCTCTTTCACTTTTTCTCTTTCCTACCCTTTATTCCTACCCTTTTTTTATTTATTTCTAACTTCATCACTTTAGTCCTTTGGAGGCAAGAGGTGTGTGTGATAGAGGGATAGTGAGCGAGAGTGAAAGAGAGAGAGAGAGGGAAGGTAGAGAGAGTGCAACAGGGAGGGGGAGAGAGAGCAAGAGGGAGGGAGCGAGGAGTGAGAGAGAGTGTGAGAGAATGAGAGAAAATGAGGGATGGAGGTGGAGAGAGAGAGAAAGGGTGGGAAAAATGTATAGAGAAATCATGAGAGAGAGTGCGTGTGCGGAAAATAAGAGAGAGTGAGAGAGAGAATGAGAGCAAACTAGAGAGAGGGTGAGAAAGGGAGGGAGAGAGAGAAGATAGGGAGGAGAAAGGGAGAAAGAGAGAGGGATGAGAGAAAAAATGAGAGTAAGGTAAAAAGAGTGAGAGAGAGAGAGGAAGGGGGAGAGAGCAGGAGGGAGAGAGGAGTGATGATAGAGGAGGGAGGAGTGACTTCAGTAAGAAAGAAAGAATTAGTGAGAGAGAAAGAGAGAGGGAGGAGGAAAGAGAGAGAAGAGATAGAAAGAGTAGTGAGGCAAAGGGATATAGAAAGAGAAAATGTGAGTGAGAGAGAAAAATGAAGCTATGTGAGAGAGAGAGAAAGGGTGAAAGGGGGAAGACTAGAGAGAGTGCAAGAGAGAGAAAGAAAGGGGGAAGAACTTGAGAGAGTGCAAGAGAGATGAAGAATGGAGAGAAACGACGATAAGCAAAGAAAAGATATAGATGGAGTGAGAGAGATGAAGAGGGGGGAGATTGAGAGAGGGGGATATAGGGATATGAAAAGAGAGATTAAGGGAGAGATAGACAAAGAATTTATGAGAGAAAGAATGAAGAGATAGAATGAGTGAAATAAGGGATACAAAGAAGAGAGAGAGGAAAATAGGTGAAGAGAGAGGGAATAAGAGGTAAAGATATAGAGAGTGAGAGCAAAAGTATGAGAGAAAAGAGATAATGTGTGAGAGAAGAGGGAGAAAAAAGTGAGTGAGAGAGAGTGGCGATTGTGAGAGAGAAAGTGGGGGGAGGGACAGATAAAAGAGTGAGTGAGAGAGCAAGAGAAAAAAAAGAGGAAGAGGGAGAAAGGAGAGAGAGAGGGTGTGGCTCATATAAAGATAGAATGGAGAAAGAGTATAGGATAGAGAGATGAAGAGAGATAAGTGTGAGAAGGGAGAGCATATATAATGAGTGCATAGAAGTGCGAGAAAGGTTTATGGAGAGAAGAAGATCTCAAGAGAGAGGAATATAATGATAGTAATAGGAAGGCTGAGAGATAGAGAGAGCAAGATATATAAAGAGAGCAAGAAAGAGGTAGAGAGAACTATGAGAGAGAGCTTGTGAGAGATAGATTGACAGAGGGAGAGAGAGGAATAGAGAGGAAGGGATAGATAGTCTGATAGAGCACAAAAGAGATAGAGTATGTGTGAGTGAGAGAGTGAAAAAGAAAGAAAGAGAGAGAAAAGAGAGGGGAAGGGGAGAAGGGAGGGAGAGAAAAAGAAAGAGACTGATAGATAAAGAAAGAAACTAAGAGAGAAAGAGATAAATGAGAGATAAGGAGATGCAGGAAAGATGGACAAATAAAAAGAAGTATAGATTAAAATGGGTGGAAGGGAGAGTAAGGAAGTAAGTCAAAGAGAGATGGTGAGGAAGAGAGAGGGAGAAATGAAGGCAGGGAAGATAAAATGAAAGAGACGAAGGAGAGGGAGAGATAGAGAGTGCTAGGGATGGAGGGAGTGAGAGAGTGAAAGAGAAAGAGAGTAGAGACAGAGAGTGAAGAGAGAACAAGAGAGAGAGTGTAAGAAGAAGGAGTGTGAAAGACATTGAAAGAGCAAGAGAGAATAGCAAGAGGTGGAGAGAGTGAGGTGGAAAGCTAGGAAGGGAGCTAAAGACATTGAAAAAAGTGAGACAAGCTGGAATAATCGAGGGTGAGGAAGTAGCAAAATGAGATAAAGAAAAGAGAGGGAGGGAGGGAGAAATAAGAACTAATATAACAAAAAGAGTGTTGAGGAGTGAGAGAGATATAGAGAGAGAGAGAGAGAGAAAATATGAGATTAAGAGGGAGAGAGAGTGAGATTAAAAGCAAAGGGGGAAGAGCAAGAATGAGGGAGGGCAGGAGTTCATAGAAGACATAGATTATAATAATGAGTGAGAACAAGCAAGGGAGCAAGAGAGAGATATAAAGAGAAGAGGAGAGTGAGAACAAGAGTAAGGTAAAGAGAGTAAGAGATATGGAGAGAGAGAGAGAGTGGGAGAATGAGGGAGTTATGGAGTGAAAGAGAGAGGTAAGGAGAGAGAGAAGTGTGAAAGAAACTGATAAACATTAAGGGAGAGAAAAGAGAGAGATTGAGAGAGAGAAAGGGAGCAAGAGAGAGAGAGCGTGTATGAGTCGTAGAGAAAGAGAAAGAGTGAGTAAAGTGAGAGGAAGGAGAGCAAGGAGAGAGTAACAGAGTGAGAAAAAGAGATGGAGCAAAGAGTGATAGATTGAGTGTGAGAGAGAGGGAAAGAGAGGGATAGAAGGAAGGAGTGTGAGAGATTGAAGAGATATGGAGTGAGAGGGAGAGTAGGAGATAAATGTAAAGAATTAAGAGTGAGGGAAGATAAAACAAGAGAAAGTGTGCAAGATAGGATGAACGAATGAGCAGAGATAGAGAGAGAGGAGAGAGAGGGGAATGGAGAGGGAGAGAGGGTGAGAGAAATAGGGATAAAGTGTTTGTGAAAGAGATAGGGAAGGAGGGACGGATGGGGGGAAGAGAAATGGGGTGAGAGAGAGAGAGATTGGGGATAAAATTAAAAAAAATATTGTGAGAAGAGAGAGAAAAAAGAGAAATAGATGATAGTAGTAGATAGAGAGTGCGAAAGAGAGAATAGTGAGTGAGAAAGGCAGAGGGAGAGGTATTAAGAGATAGAGGTAACAGAGGGAGAGACGGGGAGAGAAAGGAAGGAAGCGAGTGAAAAGGGGGGGATGGAGAGAGAGAGAAGAGTGAGTGAAAGTGAGAAATAATGAAAAAGAAGAGAGGGAGAGAGAATGCTACAAAGAGGGAAATTGAAAGAGACAGTATGGAGAGAGAGCGATGGAGAGAGTGATGGATAGACTGAAAGAAATAATGAGTAAGGAAAGAGAAGAGAGACTGACAGAAGAGAGTGCGAGAGAGAGAGAGCAAGAGAACA
>NW_018224379.1:0-999 GCF_001263595.1 Phalaenopsis equestris
GTCTGTAAATTTATGCAAAAATTAGTACAAAACTAAAGACATAATTGGTGTGAATATATGAGCTGACAGACAAATGCCAAAATTTAGGGCAGAACTTGCCCAAGATATTTGTTTGTGGGTACAAAACCGTAATCAGTAGACTTATTTCTTTGTTAATATTGTTATTCTTGTATTTTAATCGTTATAATATTCTTGAATTATTGTCGTTTTATTTTAGTATTCCTGAATGAGTAGTTGCAATCATCGTTGTAGTATTATTGTCATTTTATTGTAGTATTCCTGAATGATTAGTTGCAATGATCGTTGTAGTATTATTCTCGTTTTATTGTAGTATTATTGTTGTTTTATTATAGTATTTTTGTATTATTAGTTGCAATAATCGTTACAGTATTCTTATAATAATAATTGTAGTATTATTGTTGTTTTATTATAGTATTTTTGTATTATTAGTTGCAATAATCGTTACAGTATTCTTATAATAATAATTGTAGTATTATTGTCGTTTTATTGTAGTATTTCTGTAATGATTAGTTGCAATAATCGTTGTAGTATTATTGTCGTTTTATTTTTGTTGTATTGCGGTAGTTCTTTGGTTGTATTGCATTATATTATCCTCGGTACAAGCTTGATACGAACGCGGACTGGCGAATCCAACAAATGAATATTCCAATAAAACCGTGATATATTCCTCCGCCAGCGCGCATATATATTTTGCTTGTATTGCGGTAATACTTCGACAATATTTTGGTATTATTCAGCGCAAATTAGAGATAAAACTAAGTTAAATCCCTAAAATATTTTAAATCGCACGGATCTTATTGAAATGTCATTTATCATTCGTAAATGCTATGTAGTAGTCGTATTATTTATTTATCCTCGGTACAAGCTTGATACAACCGCGGACTGGCGAATCCAACAAAAGAATATTCCAATAAAACCGTGATATATTCCTCCGCCAGCGCGCGCATATATTTTGGTTGTATTGCGGTAATACTTCGG
>NW_018224379.1:2125-12246 GCF_001263595.1 Phalaenopsis equestris
TTCGAACTTTAAGTTATGTACCTGACTATACTGAGCCGACATTGAAAATTGGCTTGGATTTGATGGGTGAAATATTTCTTGACTTGAAACAACTTCTTTATCCTTTTCTGTTAAACAATGTGTCATGTTAGTGAGTTGTAATTCAACGTACATCCAAAACAATAGAATAATATAACCTAACTAACACTTTGTTTATTTTTCAATCTTACTTTTTGATCGATTATTCTTCTCCCAAAAGCCTTTTAATCTAGCATTAGAAACTCCTTTTGGTCGCATCTTCGTTGGGTCTTTCAAATTGTGTTGTTTATTTGGTGTCTTTTTCTTATTTGACATTGGCATTTCCTGAGGTTTTTTCCCATTCAATATGACTTCAGATTCGAGTGTTAGTTTTTTTAATGTTTCCAGCACGTTTTTTTTAACAAGTTCATTACCTTGAGTTAATATGCTGATTCGGTATGCAAATTCATGAACGTGCGCTCGATATATGAGATCACTCGAACAAGTTGCTGAAGTTTGCGAATCTTTCAAATGTTTATAACCATAGTTGTTATATATATCCCTCTTTGCATGAACCGACCACCGCAGTAAAATATATTTATCAGAGATCTTTGTTATATTCTCATGGTTAAGCACTCTTAGAGTGTGAGCACATATATAATATCCCCATCATTTTAATTTTTTTTACAACTGCATGTAATTTCAGAATTACATTTATCGACCTTAACAACCCACGGTCTGACTGTGTGCTCATTATCTAAGCTTCTAACATAAAATTCTGAATTTGAAGTGGCTGAGCACTCCACAGCAAGACCACACATACCATGTAACAACTCTGCTTCAAACATTGAATATAGCTTCCTCGTATAAACTAAAGCTCCTTGCCTCAACACAGGACTACTTTTCACAGCAGGGACAATTGCAGATTGTTCAGATTTAAAATCTTCATCCCTCTCATTCCTTCTCCAAGCTCTCATGACATTTTCAAGACCCAAGAAACTCTCAGTGAGGGTGCTTGTTGGCTTAGAGGCATTATGACAAATGTTATTCGTCGACTCACTCCTTTGTGTTGAAAGGATCCCCATCCCAAATATGTCCTTGTTGAAAGCTGTTGACCACTTATGTCTGATATTGTACAAGCTAATCAACCAAGCATTCTCATATAGATTTCCTAACACAATCATTGTATGCCAAGTTTCTTCGAACTCCTCCTCAGAGTTACACCTAGCCATGCATTTATAAAAAAGCTCATTGACTTTCTTGGTGCTTACACCACAATGTAGCTTTGAAGATAATTTCTTGTAAATATGCCATTGACATAATCTATGTCTTGTGTGCGGAAGGCACTCTTCGATGGCTTTGGCCATTGCTTGATCCTGATCAGTGAATATTGTCATCGGGTGCTTGTTGTCCATAATACGAATAAATGTTTTGAATAGCCACTTAAATGATTCAATTGTTTCATCTGACAAAAAGCCAACTCCAAATAGAACGTTCTGCCAGTGGTGGTTCACACCAACAATAGGAGCACAACATAAATTGTATTTATTTAATCTATAACTTGTGTCAAAAATTATGACATCCCCAAAGCAATCATAATCAAGTCTGGATATCCCATCACTCCAAAAGAAATTCAATAAACTACCAGACTCATCAATTTGGACGTCCCATGCAAACATTGTGTCCTCTGCTTGCCTCTCAGTGAACAATCTAAGTAGAGAATTAGCGTCCCCATTTTCAATTATACTCTTTCTCTCTCTTTGTATGAAATTATAAGCATCTCTCTTCGTGCAATCAAGATTTTCAACACCCCCAAATTCTGTAGCTAGGAAACTAAAGGCATCGCTTGTTCTGATCCCTGATTTTGTCATCGATCTGAGCACTTGTGCACTGACATCACCCATTTTTCTGCTAGAACGCAATAGATGTTTGTCACCGTCTGCCGCCAAAGGATGGTTATGAGTTTCTATAAATTTTTTAACTGACCAGTTACCTTCTACATCGACGACATATCGGATCATGGCTGGACAACCAGTCCTCGTGTCCCCTCTTCTGTACTTCACTGACACATTGTTATTCAATTCTTTCTTGAAACCAGCCTTGCCACAAATGAAATCCTTTGTCTTAATCATTTTTGAATTAGGCCAAAAACCAACATCGGTCCTTGTGTCCCCTCTTATGTACTTCACCGCCACATTGTTATTTAATTCTTTCTTAAAATCAGTCTTACCACAAATGAAATCATTTGTCTTAATCATTTTTGAATTAGGCCAAAAACCAACATGGTCCTTTCGCACAGTGAATCCAATATGGTGTGCATATGCATAATAATTTTCGTAGGCTTACTTCTCATTATGAACCATCGCGTGAAGCAAACTATCCGCATTTGGATCAATGCACACAGTTAAAGGCTCGGGGAGCTGCAACTTTCAAACATTTCACCATTAGATTAACAAAATAACACTTTAACGTAATCAATTAGTAAATACAATCATGCTGGTACGTAACGATAAATCAATAACAACATAATACATAATACAATCATAATACCACAACAATAATACCATAATAACACAAAAGTATACTTTAAAAACAGACAAAAATACAAAAATACTAGCATAATAAAACTATGATAACACCAATATAACACTACTTACACCAAACATAACACTCTGTTAAAAACACTAATTATATACAACAATAAATAACACCTTGATATGTAATACAACCATAATACTACAATACTAATACCATAATAACACACACACTCTTGAAAGCCTATAATGCATAAATACTACCGTAATACAATCATAATAACATCATAATAAACCCATGATAATACCTAAATAAGACCCAAATGATATCATAAAAAACAATATCAACCACAATAATACCAGAAAGATAATATCATTACGACAACTTAAACACAATGATAACACTTACAAATTAACTTAGCAATCAAATAATATAATAATCACACCAGCCGAGCCTAACAATACTATCATTTGGAAGCCATTAATAGCAGCACACAGAACAAAGAAAAAACTCTACATGAGGAATACTTCCGGACGTAGCTAATGATTTAAGCTGATCGCCATCATTCTGAGATTCCATCAACATTTCATGGTCGAATGAGAATCCATTTAATGTGGTGTTGGCACAGAATAAAAACTCTGCCCTACTCGTCGAATACTAACAGGCGAGAATATAAAAAAAATTTACATCCATAAGACACAAATAATCTTTGGCGGGATCGAAAATGTCGAAATGCTAGATTTGGCGCGATTCCATAAATCCAAATATATGTTTTTTCCGGTTATTGGGCGGAGTTCAGGTCGGGTCGGGTCAAGCGTTTTGCTTATTTATCTTCACTGAGGGCCCATCATTACACGTGTTAATTTTTCATTCGCTATCGCATGTAGAGCACATGCGGTCGTCGGACAGAATAATTTTCTTTCCCTCGGGGGGAGGGGGGGTTTAGATTATCGAACCAGGAACGAAGAGAAACAAAGACAATGAGAAACATTAGGGATATATGTACATGAACAACTAATATTTACATAACTAACATCTATACAAATTTTCATGAGGACATAAAAAAAACCAGCATTCCTGTGGAGAAAATTTTGCGCACGACAGTCATATGCAGTGTTGCCTATGTCAGGGAGTTTATTTAAAGGGAATTGGGAGGTTATATCTGCGTTATACCCATTATAATCTCCTTGTAACATATTTGTACCTTTTAGTAAGTTTCAAGTTTTTGTTTTCATATATTTGTAGGTTACAGGTAGATTACTGGGAAGTTATGAGGGGCATAACACAAATATAACCTTCCAATATCATCTAAATAATCTCTCTGACGTACGCAATGTTGTGTACATCTCACATGCACAAATTTTTTCATTCCTATGGCCCTGTCTTTTTGAAGTGAAATACATATTTTATGCATAAAATTAGAAAAGATATATGTGTATGTAAAAATTGAATAATAGGGTATTTGCATACATACCACCCAATTCTAACATATTTACATATCTAACCTTTGAACTTTAATTTTTATCTCTATAAAACCCAAATTTTTCATGACATCAAAAATATTAGCACATTTTATGCAAAGCTAAAATACTTGCATGAAATTTTGGAATTTAGTTGTTTGATATACAAATATGTAACAATTGAGTGTAAATCTTCCTAAATAATTACACTATATTAGATTACAATTAATAACTATAATTTTTACCTAATATTTATTGGATTGAAAAGTTTTGTTTTTTATTATTTTAAAGAAAAAGGAAAAATGAATGGGTTTTAATTTCATCAAAATATTTCTCTTTTAACTTTGTACTATTTATTTAAAACTGATTTCAAATAATATTGATTCAATTCTTATTAGTATGATTATATTTTGATCTGCTTTGAATGTTCTATCGTATAGTCTGAATGTAGTTTAAACACACTGAATCGAATATACATAGAATACAGTAGTTGTGTTGTTAACTATCTTTTTATATGGTTAAGTTATGACATCTCGAATTGTCCACCTTGGCCAAGTGGTCTCACAGGTTTTCCCCATTGGTGTATGTACACACCAAAATTGTCAGTGTTAATCTTAAGGCAATTGAACGACCCCAATGACAATCACAAATTTGAGGCAACCTGCAGTCCAATAAGCGACCGCGTGATCAAAATCTATCAACACACTATTGCGAGAGATTTAATTGGCGGACCACACATCCAGTCCTAACCCGACCATGAAACATGCAAGAACTTGCGATCAAAAGCTAGCTGGTCGACCCGTTTTTACTACGACGAGCAAGATCTCCATTCGACTGGGTACCTCAGTCGACTGACATTTACTTCTTAAGGTGAAATCGTCACTCAGCCGATTGCCTCAGTCGACCGAATTCAAACAAAATGACAAACCAATTAATGTCATATTAGTATTCAAATATGTTATAACATCTATACAATTATTTAAAATGTCAATTGTATTGATAATGGTTTTTATGATTGTTTCATCTTTTATGTAATTGTATAAATACGCCCTTATAAGTAGGAGACAAAATGACAAATAAAGGGACCTCTCTCTCGGCTCACTCCACATGAAACTCTTGACTTAATCTACTCACCATCTTTTTCTCTTTCCTCCTTCGTCTGGTTCTAACTATCGAGGTGTCTTCATGAAGGACAATTTAGAATTTAATAGTGTAACATCCCTATAGGTCACTGATTTGAAGTGTGCTCCATTACGAGCACACTTAATTTTGGAGTTTCCAATGAAAGCTCACACTATTACACAAAAAACATCTCGATGTTTTAAAGTTTAAGGGAGTTCACAATCTCCCTCGTTTAAACAGTTGACATCATCGTCAATTCTCGTATCCCAAAATCATCCACCATGAAGATAGGATTCTAGAGGTGACCCCTGTAGATTCAATTGGCGGCTATCACCACGTAGCACTTTATCTCATCATCGGTTCAAGAGGTGGCTCGCAAGACGCGTCACTTTGTTCTGTATGACAGCTAGTTCCCACATTACGGCTGGTGTTTTGCTCTGCTACCATTTGCGACAGCGTGAACTCTCACCCATAAGGCATTGTTCGCTTTGGCCAAATGGACTCACGGTTTTACCTTGTTGATGTAACTTCCTGTGGGAGGTCACCCATCATAGGAATGCTGCATGACAAACATGCTTAACTCTGAAGTTTCAAATGAAAGTTCACCGTTACACAAAAAAACGCTTCAATATTTAATAGCTCAACTTCATTCTACTTAAGAGACTTTACATCAATAACCATTAACATGTAATCATATTAATATATAAAAAAATTAAATTAATCATAACCTAATAATAAGTAATTAGCCATGGCTTAACATAGTGCGATGCAACCACAAGGTCCAACTAGTACACCACATTACTCATTATCACATTGGTTAAATCATATTAAAATATCTTTGATATTTATTATGACACCAGATTCAACCTTTGATTCAACTTTTAAATTTCGAACTTCTCCTCAAGCTCAACATCCACTCCTTCCAAAACCATCTAAACTTCGGTCACATGCTAAGAAGGCATGCTTCATCAGGTTGTGTCAAATTTAACTAATATTAGGGAATTGAGGCTTATGTTGCCCCTGTGGACAACCAAGGCTACAAGCTGGATCACATCACACTTGTGGATGGCAATGCTTCACAATCGTAAGCTTAGGGCAAGTAGGATGATTGAGTTCGTGCGCCAGGGTTTTGACCCTTCATTCTAAGTTCATCCAATCCTAATGAATTTCAAAATTCTAAGAAAATAATTAAAGCAACTCAGCAAAATACACAAACTCGTAAAATCTCTCAAATAAATCTGCGAAAACCTCGAGCCATGGCAATCTAAAATTGAATACCCGGGCCTCGTCTAAGTTCTGATACTCATCTGCACCTCCGGCGGCCGGAAGCCATGTCGATTTTTCGCGGCAGCTTAGCGATTCGGGACGACATCTAACTAGTCATCTCCTTGAGGCCAACGGAAGTGCTCCATTCTCTCACGGCCTGGGCTCATTATCAAGGAACTTCTCTTGTTTTCCCTTCGGTATGTTTATATTTTAAACTCTACTGATTCCATTTGAATGCTTGTTAATATCTGTCTTCGTTCAAGAGTTATATAACTGGTCCTAGTTTTCCAAACCAAATTAGGAGGCCGTAGAGGTGCTTCTTTACTCTTTGCTGGTAGGAATTTGAAAGGACCTGATATTTTCTTAGATTGCATTATTGTTAGAATAGGTTTTTGGAACTTGTATTCCGTCATGAAGTTATTTGGTTAACTGGCTCATCGTTTTTTTGTGGTTTTAATTTAAACTTTTAGCACCTCTTGTTTCTCGTATTAGACTAGCGGAAGATTTGAAAGGAAATACAAAGTGCTTGTCTTTCTATTTTTTAATTGTCTTTGTTTGCTCCATTTAGAATATATGTAAAGCAAATCCTTACTGTAGATGTGCCCATTTGACGGATTTATAAAGGAAATGATCCGTGCACTAAGTAACTTGACTTCGTAAACTGTACTTGAAGGCAAAAAAAATTACACGCAAATAATTTACATTATTTTTTTTCCACTCATCCCTACATCTCCTTTAATTGCACTTGCATGATAAGGAGGTAAAGTATTTGTAAACATTGGCGGAGAATAAATCTTTCCAATTGGTTACCTGCAGTTTTGTTTTCTTAACTTGTAGGAGAAAACACCAGTTTTTCATGTGTGACGTTTACTCCTAAGAAATGCGAGCCCTCTCTTTTGGCGCATGCTCATTTTTCTACTGAAACAAATAAAGAGGATGCTGCTCCCCCAGGTTCCGGTTCCATCTATTTTTTCTCGTCTTTGCTAAATACATTTATTTCTTTCTATATCTCTCGCAGCTTGTTTGGGATCGATTTTGTTTTTATTTAATTTTTTAATTTTGAAACATGTTTGTTTTGAGTTTTTTTTACATGTTTTAATTTTTTATTTCTAAAACAAATTAAAATGATATTGCAAATACTCAATAAATTTTAGATATTTTGAGTGGTAAAAAAATAATATCTTAATCAAATATGTCAAACATGTTTTTTTTCAAATAAAAAAAAAACACATAAAACAAAAGTGATCCCAAATTTTTCAAATAAAAAAAAAACACATAAAACAAAAGTGATCCCAAATGGCCTTTTAGTTTTTCTTCTTGTTTTTTATTGTCATATGTTGCAATATGGATCTACAATGAATTCTTCTATATAAAATAACTTAATCTAGAATGACTCCTGATATAAGGAGTGTCTAACATTTTTGGAACAACTGGAAGATCTGACAAATAACACCTAAATATTGACATTGACTGAAGTTTTATCCATTTATGTAATCACGCAACAACTGTAAGGAACTTTATGCTGAAAGGGTAAAGGACTAACTAAATTAGTTTTGTTGGTTGGGCTTGGACACTAAAATAGAATGTTTAACATTTTGGAAGTTCTCGTGGATGCTCACTTATTCTTAAGTGATTTTCACCCATTTAAATCTTCTAATTTTTAACTATTTCTGTGAAATTTTAATAGTTTCTGTTGTTATGTGTTGACTTAATTTATTGCAGAGTCTGTACAAGAGATTTATACAAAACTGCTGAAATCAGTGGAAGCTAAAACCATGCCACCAAATGCATTATTATGGTCTCTCATTGAAAAATGTTCCAACAAGGAGGATATAAACCTTTTATTTCAAATCTTGCAGAGACTTCGTGTATTTGTAAGCAATTTTCTCTTTATTCGCTGATCTGCCTCTCTCTCCCATCTCTTCCCACCTACTTGTTAGAAAGGAGGGCCCTCCTGAATGGCGGTACATTTTTCCACTGATTTTCAGGAATATGACGATAAAAAAGCAAAAAAAAAAAATGGTACATTTTTCCACTGATTTTCAGAAATATGACGGTAAAAAAGCAAAAAAAAAAAAAAAAGAGTGAATAAACAATTTTGTATTTTAAGGCGAAATTAGTACAAGTTGTTGGGATGTATTTGGTTACTGGCAAGCATTTATGCTAGATTTTTTGCAGAGATGTTTTAGTTGAATCTGAAACTAACAGGCTATGTTCTTGCTGCAGAGATTATCAAGCCTGCGGATTCATGCAAATTTCAATTGTCATCTTTGTTTAAAAGTAACAGAGGCTTGTATTCGATCTAATGCGCTTGAATATGGTATGCTACCAATTTCATTCCAGTGCTCTCTGTTTGAAATTTTGTCTGCTCAAATTTTTTTATACTAGATTTAATTTTTCTTAGTTAAGCATATTAGTATATCAGTATATGTTTTTCTTTTTGTATTTTATCTGATATGCATTTCTTATTTATTGGTTTATGTGGGGGTTTTTTAGGTTGAATTTTATTTGCCATTACTGTCTAGTTTCTTATAGTCTGTTTGAACATTATTGGAATCTATTATGATTATTTTGCTATATTTTTAAGGGTCATTTAAATATATACCACCCAAATTTTATGAATTTACATATCTAACATCTAAACTTGGTTTTTTAAATTTATATCACCCTAATTTTTGACATCACATAAAAAATACACCAATTATAACTTTAAAAAAGTGAAATGCACCTTTTTATGCATAGTTAAGGCAGTATGTTTGGCAAAATTGAAGTTTGTGCGCTATATATGCAAATACATAGGAATTTAGTGGTATGCATATAAATCTTCCAATTTTTAATAATTGAGAATATGTTTTAAAGGTCACAATTTAATCTGAACAGACCCAATGTAATACGTGCTTATATTTGATCTGTAATTTTGGTTTGTTTCGAGTTCATGTTGCTTTTGTTCTGTGCTTCCAGGTATGAAGGCATTGTGGAAGCATAATGTGTATGGTTTAACTCCATCTATTAGCTCTGCTCATCGTTTACTGGTAATTTGCAACTTTGGCTGCTCTTCCTTCATGGAAAGAATAAAGGGTACTGAATTTCCCTGCAGTTACATGCTAAGGAGCACAATGATGTTAAACTCATGGAGAAGATTATGGATGTTCTAAAGAAAAATTTATTGCCTTTACAACCTGGAACAGCTGATATAGTTTTCAGGTTTTTGCTTCTTGCAACCTTTTCCTTGTTATACATGGATATGTTTCCCTGCCCTCGTAAATACTCATATAATTTAATTTTTTTGGGAAATTTATACACACAGCGCACAATTCTCATGTATTTATATATCTCACACCTAAACTTTCATGTTTACATACATAACACTTTGGTACTTTAAATCCATGCATGAAAATGTCATTCATGTTGGATCACTATATAAATTTTGTTTTGTTTAGATCTTATTATTTTTGGCAAATACCCGCAGCAGCAACTTTGTTCAACTTTCATATGAATGTTCTTATATGTGTATCCCCTTGCTTTGCTTTTTCTTTTTTTTTATAGTTCTTCATTTCTTCCCCCTCGTTATAATTAAAATCCACATATTATCCAAATTTAACTCCCATATCCTTAATGCTCTATGCTCTTTTGTTCTCACCTAAATTCTTCCCCTTTTCCACTTGCCACGAACCGTTTGAGTTTCATTTCACGTGGTTTTCTTCCATGGAGCTTTCTAGCTTTCAACTATTATTTCAAAGC
>NW_018224380.1:0-1162 GCF_001263595.1 Phalaenopsis equestris
TCAACAAAAAGCTCGTGTAGATTCTAAAGAAGACAATGAACAAAAATAAAAGAGATTGACATAAAAAACTATTAGAAGCCTTGTGGGCCTATTGGACGTCGTTCAGGACTCCCACTAAATGTATACCTTACAACCACTGCTCGCTATGCAATGTTGAAATTCCCCTGGAGCATCTACCAAAGGAGTATTCGTCAAATGTCTAGGATGCAACGTTCAACATTTAGATTGTAATAGTTCTTTTGAAGAGTTCACAACCGCTGGTGTGGGAGCCCAGGAGGTACCGTATTCAAATTGTGAGTCATACATTCCATTTCTTACAGAACCATATCTGACATGGGAAGATGTTTAGACAAGGAGATGACCCTGGCAGTTTGAGGATATTTCCACAGCAAAATTTGAAAGAATGTATAGAGTCAAAAGAAGAGAGTTTGAGTTCTACGAATAAGTTCAATGTAGAATTGTCAAAATTTTTGAAGGCTTGGAGCTATATACCATGGAATTTTAAGAAAATGATAAAAAAAGAATTTTGGACTGTGTATTCGACCTGAGGGATGGAGGTCGATCTGATCAGCTGAGGCTGAGAACTTATTCAGAGCCACAAAAATAGATGCGTAGGAAAGGAAGAATAACCATTTAACGTGGTTGTTGTTATAATTTATTGAAGATAGGCAAGGGAACCCCCTAGAATCTTAAGATATGATGACGTGGATCCAATGCCTTATGCAATAAAAGGAATGGTCAATAGGCTGGTTTGATGGAGTATGTTACCACCAAACTGCATCCCTAATAACTGCATAATTAACATTTATGAGAAAGGGGATTGGATTCCTCCCCATATTGACAATCATGACTCAGTCAGACATTTTTGCATAGTGTCTTTCATGAGAAAAAGCAACGTACTCTTTGGAAGAGAAATCGATATTCGCCTCAGAGAGTTCAAAGGTTTCGTTGAGATTCCACTGCCAGTTGGTTCAGTGCTTGTTCTAAAAGGCAACGATGCAGACGTTGCCAAGCACTGCATTCCCAGAGTACAACGTCGTAGGGTGTCTGTAACTTTCCGACGGATGGACAACAATAAAATACCATTTGGGTTTCAGCCAAATCTTAAACTTGAAGAATTGCTGCCCTATGAGCTATGAGAAGGTTGCACCTCTAAGTACAC
>NW_018224381.1:0-402 GCF_001263595.1 Phalaenopsis equestris
CCTCTCTTTCTTTCTCTTAGTCCCTCACTTGCTCTGTCTCACTCACTAACTTCTCTCACTCCATTTAACCTCTCTTCACTCTTTTACTTGGCTTCTTTCTCATCTTTATCTCTCTCTCAACCATCCTTTCTCACTTACGGTTTCGCTCTCATTGTTTAGTCTCTCACTTTTTTTTTCTTTCAGTCTCTCTTGCTCTCTCAATCGTTCTCTCTTCTCTCTCTCTTAATCTTTTATGTTCTATCTATCCTTCTATCCTTCTTCTGTCCTTCTCCATCTTGCTCTATCTCCCTCTCGCTCTCTCAAAGTTATCTCTCTCAAATTTATCTCTCTCTACACTACCCTCTCTAAAACTTTTCTCCTCTCACACCTCTCATTGTCTCTCCTTCCCTCTCTTTCTTTATC
>NW_018224382.1:0-1035 GCF_001263595.1 Phalaenopsis equestris
TGATTATAAAAGCAAATACTAATAATTTTAACTATCAAGAACTAAAAAAATTATTACTGATTCAAAAGTGCTCCAATTTCTTTCACAACCTGATGAACTGCATGTGAGGCTAAGAACACGAAAAGCAAAATTCATTAACTCAGGTGTTTTCCCACCAAATCTCATCCACCAATTAGCAGGAGATCTCAACTTTCTTGACTCCATGGTAACTCTACTCCCAAAGTCTCCTCATAAATTATCATACAAGTCTAGTAGAATATCAATTCTAAGATGATCTTCAGAATCCAACATTCTTTGCATACAAGCAATTAACCCTTCTTTTACCACATCATCGTTAGAAAAATTTCCCTCGAAGAGAATTTAAGGGTTTAAATAATAATCAGTTGCATGTAGTGGTCTACGAAGTTATACTTCCCACCTTACATCAATTTGCCTCCAATTAAGTCCATACTTCTTTTAATGATGCCCACAATTAAAAGAATTTTTTTCTTTTGTTGAATCCATTAACTCATAATATAACCCATGGCGGGTCTTTCTTCTAAGTCAACCTCTCTTAAAACATTTACAAGTAGCACAACACTTTTGAAACAAAAGCAAGATGACCCAAAAAATATCAGTGAATTGCTATTGAAGCAGGAGGAAGATGATGCAGATGAGCAAAAGCAAACGAGCCTATGTTGACCTCATTTTTGTGAGGTCTTCTCTTCACCTCCTTAAAGCCTAGGATCTAGTTTTAGGAGTTCTTATTGACCGTCTTAGAAAACTAGAATTGAGACTCACCCTTTTAGAAAATTCTAGCCAATTCCTATTTTCCTTTGATGTCTGGCATCTTTGGCACAAGACCATCGTCTTATGAACGAGCGGTTATGAGCTATTTTGTGAAGACTCAGAAGAAAAGTTCCCAATAGGACTTCAAGCCTTAGGAAAACATCGTCACGACCTTTTTCGTCACATACACACATCAAATACACAAAGTTCACGACATTGCACGAAATCGGACTTCAATTAAGCCCAAGGGACGGGTGAAAATGTGAA
>NW_018224382.1:1087-1510 GCF_001263595.1 Phalaenopsis equestris
CGTCCGGGATACCCATTTTGGTAGGAAAGGACACCCATATTGCCATACTTTCGACACGAGAAAATTGGCACGCAAATCGATGAATTCGTCAAAACGACTTCCGTTGGCGAAACGAACCTCACCAATGCGTCCGGAACTTCAAAATTACCTGAAAATGATAACAATTTTGCTGTATTTTGATGCATGGGTGAAACACAAATTAAAATTTTATTTTTTCAAAATCTTAAATATTTTCTTAAATCATATTTAATCTAACCTTATTTAGGTTTTCACTGGCTCGCATTACCCCGATTAAAGCGCTCCATACGCTCGATTGAAGCCTGGCTCATTGCTCGTGCCCTAGCTCCCGCGACCGCTCCTCGTGCCCTAGCTCTCGCGTCTCCTCTATCATTCGCGCATGAGACGACTCGCCTCCTCACACGC
>NW_018224383.1:0-1092 GCF_001263595.1 Phalaenopsis equestris
CAACGCGGAATCGGATGTAAAATCCTCAACCTCTGTAATATTGATTTTAAGGATTGCAATAGGAGGGAATCCTAAAGCAACGCGGAATCGGATATGAAATCCTCAACCTCTAGAATATTGATTTGAGAGATTGCGATAGGAGGGGCTCCTAATGCAACGCGGAATCGGATGTAAAATCCTTAACCTCTGGAATATCGGTTTGAAATATTGCGATAGGAGGGACTCCTAAAGCAACGCGGAATCGGATGGGAAAACCTCAATTTCAACCTCCAGAATTTGATTTGAAAGATTGCAATAGGATGAGAATCTAAAACAACGCGGAATCAGATGTGAAATCCTCAACCTCTAAATATTGTGTGTACCATTGCAAAGATATTTCTGAGTCAATTAATGACCGACCAAAAGACTCAAGATCGTTGAACTTTTTCTTGAATATAATATCAGAAGAATTTCCTTAAGAGAACATTCTAAGTCTCAATCAGGGGAAACTCGGACACTAATTTTTGATTATACGTCCACCTCAAGCTTCTTCTCAGGGAGACTTTCCTTTTCTTTGATTTTTTTTTTCTTTTTTTATTCCCCTTTTCTTCTCTTTTTTTATTGAGAATTACTATATCTGGTGAGACATATGTTAAAGATTTTGAATGTCTGAATTCAGACACCAATTTTTGATTTTATGCTCACCTCAAGCTTCTTCTCAGAATCGGATGTGAAATCCTCAACCTCTCGAATTTTGATTTGAAAGATTGCGATAGGAGGGGCTCCTAAGGCAACGCGGAATCGGATGTAAAATCCTCAACCTCTAGAATATTGATTTGAAAGATTGCGATAGGAGGGACTCCTAAAACAACGCGGAATCAGATGTAAAATCCCCCAACCTCTGAATATTGATTTGAAAAATTGCGATAGGAGGGGCTCCTAAAGCAACGCGGAATCGGATGTAAAATCCTCAACCTCTAAAACATTGATTTGAAGGATTGCAATAGGAGGGGCTCCTAAAGCAACGCAGAATCGGATATAAAATCCTCAACCTCTAAAATATCATATAATTTGATTTGAAAGATTGCGATAGGAGGGACTCCTAAAGCAACG
>NW_018224383.1:2145-3861 GCF_001263595.1 Phalaenopsis equestris
AATCGGATGTAAAATCCTCATCCTCTAAAATATTGGTTTGAAAGATTGTGATAGGAGGGGCTCCTAAAGCAACGCGTAATCGGATGTAAAATCCTCATCCTCTAAAATATTGGTTTGAAAGATTGTGATAGGAGGGGCTCCTAAAGCAACGCGTAATCGGATGTAAAATCCTCATCCTCTAAAATATTGGTTTGAAAGATTGTGATAGGAGGGGCTCCTAAAGCAACGCGTAATCGGATGTAAAATCCTCATCCTCTAAAATATCGATTTGAAAGATTGCGATAGGAAGGGTTCCCAAAGCAATGCAGAATCGGATGTGAAATCCTCAACCTCTATCATATAATTTGATTTTAAAGATTGCAATAGGAGGGACTCCTAAAGCAACGCAAAATCGGATGTAAAATCCTCAACCTCTAAAATATCGTATGAACCATTGCAAAGTAATGCGGAATCGGAAAAAAAATCCTCATCCTCTAAAATATCGTGGGAACCATTGCAAAACAATGCGGAATCGGATGTGAAATCCTTATCCTCTAAGATATCAGGTGAACCATTGCAAAGCAATGCGAAATCAGATGTAAAATCCTCATCCTCTAAACTATCGGGTTTCAAATTCGTGGGAAACTATTAGAATTCGTGAAAATTGACATTGGTGAGGAAACATTATGAAACTTTGTGAGATTTTGTGCAGAATGTGAAATTCCGCGGTGATGTGAAGAGAACTGGTGCAAACCAAGGTAGTTGTGCTATGCCAGCAAAGAGTAAGAAGCTCGAACTCTAGCAATTTATCATTTTTTTTTTGTTAGGATTTGGACCCAATTTTAAACAAGCACGACGTCTGAGCTTCCAAGAATGAGTCTTTGTCACTGAAACATTGCAAGGCACAGTACATCTTGAAAGATCGTCCACTGAAAAATGACAAGTGTCGAAAATAGCTTATCCTTAAGGTACCATCAGAATTATATTCTTTCAAGTACACATAAAAGATACGTTAATTCTACGGATACCATGGCTGAAGAGGCCGCAAGTTCGTAACTTCGTTTATAGCAGTCATCATTTGGTTTATTGCAGATTCTGTAAAGATTGTTGAAGTTGTATTTGAGAAATCCTTCTAACGTTCTTCGAGTTGAAGTTGGAGTTGTATTTGCTGGACACCGAAGGATATGACTTCAGGTTTGAATTTCCATCAACTGCTAATATCATCGTCATATCTTTAATTCTTTCTTTCTGAGCCTAAGTAGATTTCAGAATTTTGGTCGTGTGATCAAAATATTTTTCGTTTTTCAAAGATATTTCTAAGTCAATTAATGACCGACCAAAAGACTTAAGATCGTTAAACTTTTTCTTGGATATAATATCAGAAGAATTATCTTAAGAGAACATTCTAAGTCTCATTAATCAGGGGAAACTCGGGCACCAATTTTTGATTATACGTCCACCTTAAGCTTCTTCTCAGGGAGACCTTTCTTTTCTTTTTCTTTTCTTTTCCTTTTTTTCATTCCCCTTTTCTTTTCTTTTTTTTTATTGAGAATTACTATATCTGGGGAGACATATGTTAAAGATTTTGAATGTTTGAATTCAAACACCAATTTTTGATTTTATGCTCACCTCAAGCTTCTTCTCAGGGGATTCACAATTTTTTTTTGCTCCGTTTGTTTTCTGAGAATTACTATATCCTCCCTTTGTTTTCTGAAAATTACTATATCTGGTGGAACG
>NW_018224384.1:0-788 GCF_001263595.1 Phalaenopsis equestris
AAATTTATGCATACAATTTAAAATCCGTACACAGAAAATAGTTAACTAAAATATAAAAATAAATTGCACTTCAAGTAAAAATTTTCTAATAATCATAATTTGTCCGTTACTCTAATTGTAATTTTTGTTTACTCACACCCCGACAACGACGCCAAAAACTTGACCGCGACTTTATATATGTTTAAAAATATAAGTATTTAATACTGATGCTAAAAGATTTAATTCCTTAGCAACTGTACCAAAACTTAATAATAGTTATAGATTCGATAAATATGGATGTAATAAATATTCAATAATTGTAAATTCACACTTATCAACGCAAGTATACGTATCGCTCAAGTAATATAGGGCTCTAATGGAGTCCTATATATTGATCCCACAGGGAGTAATATCAGAAGCTATGAACTAAGATTTTAGAAAAGCAATACTTTAATCGCAACAACAAAATTCAATTTGCTTATCTATCACTAATAATCACTAGAAATAAATATGTAATTTTCTTAATAACTCTTAAATAACTAATTATGCTAATGAGGTTTTTAATGTGATATTCAATATATAAGAAAACATCATTCTCCTTGTCAAGAAATTATAGTGAATGGATAAAGTGAATAAGTTTAATTTATATTGTGTCAAATAGGAGCATACATATTCTTTACCCTTCGGTCCAGGCATAAAGAACATTGACTAATCCTACGCTTGTTTACTAAATCTGCGGCTAGGCTGGGAGGATACAAGCTCTCACTTCAGAGATCCCACGTTCCCCTCACCTCAGGGCTAACATCTAC
>NW_018224385.1:0-1100 GCF_001263595.1 Phalaenopsis equestris
AATCCTACGCTTGTTTACTGAATCTGCGGCTAGGACTATTGGAACCATTTTTTGTAAACAAAGATGTTAAAATTGGAACCCTAAGGGCTACCATCTACACTTCAGCACCCAGACGATAGGACCGAATTGGGGATTTTAGTCTGTTAAAAGATTTTAGTCAGTTACTCTAAAATCTCCAACTCTACGCCCAATAATATTATTTTCCTATTTATTTGCACCCAACTTCTAAGGGCTTTGACCTCCCTGAATCTTGGATGTAATCTTCACTTTAGATGTAAAACTCAACATATTTTAACAAATCAATTGGCCAGATTGAAAGTAAATTAAGATTGAACATAATTTCTTAAACATTTTTATGACTTCACCAATTACAATAATCATTTCACAAATCTAGAGACATGGAGAAAGACAGAGAAAACTACTCAGATCTCATGGGGAAACACAAAAAAACTCGGAATTCATATATAAAATCAAAGTCATACAAACTACAATAAGTAAATAACTTATCTCTAATTTCTCCCCAAGAACACTCCTCTCTCTCACTTTCCCTCCACTCTTACAATTTCTCGAAGAATTCCTCACAGTTACACGCTCTCCGAAGAATTCTTCACACTATTGGAACCATTCTAACCTCCAGGAACTATCTGTAGCACTTCCCCCTCTTCCAGACTCCTTCAATTTTTGGCCAAAATCTTCTTTTAAAGTGTGGAGAGCGTGGATGAGCTTTCCCAAGATTTACCAAAGCATCCCTTCAAAATTTGGCCTTATCTAAAGCTTGAGTAGGCATAACCATCAAGCACGCCATCCGCGGCTTTAATGGCACCGTCAACGGACTTTTGGAGAATTTTGTCCTGTAGCCTCGGGAAACTCGCCGTCGGCGCCCTAGGTCCAATCTCAAATCTTCTAAATGATCTCAAAGAGCAACTGAAACTTTGCCTGCTAGCATTCCCTTTAGGTTTCGCCTAGGGAGCAGAGTTGACACCACCATCATCACCATCGATTCTAACTTCACTGCTCCAAGGGCCACAGGTTGTTGACCAGTTAAGTCAAGATCGGGATAGCCTTTCTTACCCGTCACTCATTATGGAGACATTCCTACA
>NW_018224386.1:0-780 GCF_001263595.1 Phalaenopsis equestris
ATTTATTTAGTTATTTGGTACGAGGGACTTTCTCTGCTTCTCACAAAAGCACGAGATGAAATTTACATTGTATGGCCTTTGGTTTTTTGTTTGAAATATCCCTTATGATGCAAATAGTCTGATGCAACTCCATCCTAATGAGGCTCTAACCAAACCACAGAGGAGCGAAAGTCACATAGTATGAAAGAGATGGTGAGGTTGTCCGCCCCAAAAATTCTCCGCTTCTCACAAAAGCACGAGATGAAGTCGTAGGAGGGGTCTGGACATCCCATGGGCTGTTAGCTTGCCACATGGATGCGATTAAGAGTTCCTTCATTCGGTCGACTATGATCCAACAAGATGATGAGATACGAGAGTTGTTGATTTGTATGGAAAATGTGGAAGACATAGTAATGACTCTTGACTAGGAGCTTTTAGATATGTGAGCGTTGTTTGAAATTTTTTAGGTGCAGTCTGAATCTATATATATCCAGAAGAAAATTCTTATATAGTTGAGGCATCACTCAACCAAAGAGACGTCTTATTCTTTTGTAATATATTTTGCTTTCTCATACTGATTTTGGAGCACTTTTATTGTAATATAGGTGTAGGTGTCATTTTTGAAATAAGATATATTTTCTTGCTTTTTGTGACATTTTAATTTTATTGACAATTCATTACGTGATTAAATGTTTGTTTACTTCCAATTTCTCCTTCTCATGAGGTTGAGTTTCATTTGTTCCCCTATATATATGAAGGGAATTTCGGGCAAGCTTCCTCTACTCTCTTTTTCTCTCCCAA
>NW_018224387.1:0-749 GCF_001263595.1 Phalaenopsis equestris
AGAGGGAAAAGGTGAGGTAGAGAGTAGGGTGAGATAGAGAGTTTGAGTGACATATAAAGTTGGAGATGGAGCTATGGAAAGATAGAGACCGGTGAGAGAGAGAGGGATAGTGGAAGAGATAAAAACTAGAGAAAGAGAAAGAACGATAGAAATAGAGCCAAAAAGGGAAAGAAAAAGGAGAGAAAGAGGGAGTAAAAAAGGAGAGAAGAAAGATTGAAAGAGGTCGAGAGGGACAGAGAGTGAAACTGTATGAGAGATCATAGGGAGAGTAGAGATGGGAGGGTGAGGGAAATAGAGAGAGGAAAGGAGATAAAGAGGGGAAAAAAAGGGAAGTAGGGAAGGACTCTTTGATGGTTGTAATGAGGGAGAGATAGCGAAAGAGACAGAGAGTGGGAGAGAGGTCATAAAAGAGAGATATATGGAGAGCGAGAGAGAAAAAGTGAGTGTTAGAGAGTGAAAGAGAAGATAAGAGAGAGATAGAACAAGAAAGTGGCAAAAAGAGAGGGAGGAAGCGAGAGCAAGGAAAAGAGAAAAAGGAAGTGAAGGAGAGAGGAAGAGTGAGACAAAGAGAGTGTGATTACGGGAGGGAGGGAGAGAGAGTGAAGAGAGTAAGTCTAAGAGGGAGAAGATTAATACAGAGAGAAGAGAGAGAGCAAGAGATGGAAGGATGTAGAATGTGAGAGAGATAGAATAAACAAGCAAGTCAGAGAGACTGGGATAGGGAGGTTAAGAGAAGGAGAGAGAGATTA
>NW_018224388.1:0-2551 GCF_001263595.1 Phalaenopsis equestris
TGACTTTTATCTGTAAGGGAATGAACATTAACATGGATTTGAAGAAAACCCATGTATGAGTTGAACTCCAAGGGTGATGTGGCAATTTGTTATTTATTCAATCTTTGATCTTGTTCAAATTCTCTTCACTAGTTTATTTAACGGTGCATGTTATTAGGGCTGTCAAAATGACTCGTTGTTTGCGAACATCTCGTGTTCGACTCATTTAGAAGCTCGTATTTGGGTCGTTCGCTCAGTTAACGAGCCGAACACGAACAACACGATTAAAGATTTGTTCGTTCGTGTTCGGCTCGTTTTGGCTCGAAATACTTCTAATCAATTTTATATAATCTTTGATGAGTAGTATTTTTTAAAAAAAACTAATTGGCTACAAGGCTACAAAGATTTCTAATCAATTAAAAGTATTAATGAAGAAAATAGAATACAAATTATTAAATTAGATTCAAATAATGTTTTAAATCTTGCCCCAATCCTTAACATCCTATGACTACTTGATTAGGGTTGTCAAAAGAACTTTTGTTCGTGAAAGACACGAACACACTTTTTGAGCTCAAAATATAAACAAACCGTACACGAGCTACCCCTATTTACGGGAACTATTTTATTTTTAAATGATGAGTAATACGATGTAAATTTAATTCAGGTAAACTTTAAATTTAAAACATAAAAATTAATTTTAATTTTATCATTTAAGATAAAAATATTTTTCCTCTATTTATTTGTGGCTAGTTATTTAAGTTTTTGATGTATTATTATTTATGGAATATTAGAGCCTCCATAAATTCTGAAAAACAGGGGGGGGTGAAATGTTTCAATTAAAGTTAAAAAATTTATATTCATTTGACAGATTTCGAAAATCTTCCTTTAGTTGGTAAATTTCTGAAATCTCCATTTAAAATAGTGTTTTCAACAAATTATGCAGCCCATCATCATAAGATTGTTCAGAGGTGGGCATCAGCCTAATAGGCCTTTTCTAAGTCCTATAATATGTGATATGTGTGAATTTGTGATTAAATTTATTCAAATTTATATAAAAATTAGATTTTATATATATTCAACTTGAACTGAGATTTCTAAGTTATGTTCTATGAGATGAATCAAATAATTTTGTCATTTTATTTCGATTTGATATGCCTTTATATTCATCAATAATATCAAAAATAACTAATCATTTTTCATAATCATGATGATAATTAATTATTGAGAGGGACATATAAGTTGATTTAAAAAAAAAAACTCTAAAACATACTGTTTCATATTACAGTAATTGTAAATTGATTAGATTTTGTATGTCGAAAAAAATTACATTAGAATTTCATAAAACTTGATAAAATTTTTGAATTAAATAAAATTTAAATTGAAAGTAATTATAATAAAAACTAATATTTTTTTTTCTTTAATTGTAAAGAAAAACGACATTGCATATTCGAAGGTTTGAACTCAGAAGCTGCGTGTGTGTATATATATATATAAAAGACAAATCCTATATATTTACATATCTAACCCCTGAACTTGGATTTTTACATATGGCTTTGCCTTTTTTTCCCATCCACGGAGGAATAAATTTAAAATATGGTAATATTTAAAAAAAAAAAAAATCAAATATAGGATTGATTGTGTCGAATTACATCCTTTTATGGCTTAAAAATTTAATAATTATTACATTAAATTCTTAATATATTTTTTAAGAATTTAATAATTCTTAAATATTTAATAATTGTGTCGAATTAATATATTATTTAACTTGGTAGACTTTTTGTCATCAAATATCCCAAAATATTTTACAAATTTTATATAAATAATAAAACAAGAAAAAAATATTTATTGCCTTAAAAAGATCAAGTTAAGAAAATTTAGATTCTCTTGATTTCATATTTTAAAAAAATAAATTAAAAAATATATATATTCATCTTAACCAAAAATAGTAAATTTATGGAACTAATATTAGAAATATATCCTCACTTTTATCTTACATTTTTGTCTCTCCGCTATTCTCTCTTGACTTCCAGTAGGTGAAGAACTTCAGACATAATTAAAGGAAGTTAACAGGGGAGAACTTTAGATATAATTAGAGGAAGTTAAAAGGAAGGCAGGTTTGTGATTATGATTCTTTCTTTAATCATAAGAATTTCATACCTTTAATTCATCCCTGCCCAAAATAAAAATACATCCTTATTTATATATCTTCCTAACACCAAGAAACAATAAAATAGATAGTTTTTTTCACATCGAAAGGGTATTCATCGTTGTTTTCTTCTTCAATGTCAACTTCTTCCTCACGTTCTTCATCATGGTCTGATCTCCCAATTGACATATTGTTAAACATTAGAGATAAGTTAGAGCTTCAAGATCGCTCTGATCTCATCTCGTTTCGCTCAGTCTGCTCCCATTGGCATTCCGTGGTTCCGATCTCCGAACATAACCGAAGCTATGAGATAAGTCTCAATTTAAAGAATAATATCATATGCTTCACAAAAGTTAACAACACCATCAACAATGATAATGACAATATTAGTAATACTCACTCCATCTCCTTGCCATTTTTCACATC
>NW_018224388.1:2948-7990 GCF_001263595.1 Phalaenopsis equestris
GATGGCGTGAATGATCCAATTGACAAAAAATTATCTAGTTGTGGTTCTTGCATTGAAGCTAGTGGGAAATCAGATCTGAAGATATATGCGTTCTGTTGGAGAAGCTTTCTCGGACCTAATTGGATATCCTTAAAATTAGATACAACAGAACTTTGTAGTGACAAAGCTGATGCTGACGTTGTTGATGTTGTATGTGAAGTTGAATGGGTCGATTTTTATTATTGTTTAGATCCTTACAAAAAATACTTCACTCCATTGTTAAGGCCACTATCATTGAATGTTGAGGAGCAAAATAAATGATAAAAATGTTGAGAGATTTATTTTCAGAACAATATGATTCAAATTTTGATTCAATTGAATATATTTAACTCAAAATATGTTATTTTTTTGTGGAGATAAGTGTTTAAATTTTAATTATCAATGTTTTCTTTTTTTTTTTTTTTTGGTGATTTTAGAAAATCATTGTTGAAAAATTTAAATAAATAATGTATTTATGAGTGTTATATCTGTATCTAATGTAGTATTAGTTTAATTAGTCATCTTCAACATACCACTCAGAAGATAGGACCGGGGCATATACAAGAATTCTTGATCGCAATTGACTGAATAACCCTCCTTTATTGCGGCGGACAAAATCTGTATTCAACTGGGCGTCTTGGCTGACCAATCCACCGCTCGATCGTCATTTAGTCGGTTGCTTCGATTGGCTGAATTTAAGAAGCCAGTCGACTAATTACCATTAAAAATATATCCCATAAGTATATTTTATGCTACCATGAAGTCAACATGTGATTGTCCTTTCACAACGTTCTATTGGATGAAAGCTTTAACAAATTAAAGCAATATCATGACTCGTCTATGTATATAAATTCTGTACTGTGCAAATTTAAAGCAATATCATAAAATGGCCTGTTTTCACTTAAAAACTAGATATCCTGTTTATTGGACATTTACATACTACCCCCTAATTCCTATGTATTTATATATCTAGCACCTTAATTTTACTTTTAGCATTTACGGCACGTGAATCATTCACATCACATAAAAAATACTAATATTTTAACTTTTAAAAGAGAAATACACCTTTCATGAAGGAAATGCACCTTCTCATACATAGGTAGGATGGTATGTATGTAAAAATTAAAGTATGGTTATTTTGGCTGTAATATGAATGATTTGGGTGACACAAATGCAAAAAAGGAAGTTTAGATGTTAGATATATAAATTAATGTATGTAAATGTCTGTTGATTTTATTGAGCTGTAACGGATTGAGATTTAAGGCATCTAAGGCAACACAAGTTGTTGTGTCCATCATTGCTCTCCCTAAATATGTTTGGAGAGTTTCATCCAACGATGTCAGAAAAAAGAATACCAGCTTCTGAATGAATCTCTGCAAAAGCTAAATTTAAGTGTATGTCACCAGAGACAATAAACTAACCAGTGATAGCAATTGAAGAAGCTCCAACCAAAAACTAAGTATATTCCATAAGAAGATTATCCAAAAAATCAAAATTAGATTGAGGGATAACCAGATAACCAAAATCACACTCATCCAACAAACATATAAATGTTTTTAATATGAGAGGGAACAAATTCTCGGAATTTTTTATCTTCTACTATTTTCTTTAATTGCGAAAAAAGAAAAATGAAATTAAAAAAAAAGAACTTTATTTAAGGTAAGTTCTTTTAGTTCAAAAACATCCATGAATATCATGAAATTTCTTTCAAGCCAAACAAAAAGCGAGAGAACATGCACATTTAAGATAAATAATATTTTAGTTATTTTGTGATTAATTGAGTCTGTATAAACCAAATTTTGAGGAAATGTGCAGCCATATTAAAAGAAAAGTCTATTGGGAATTCTTTTCTTTAATAAAGAGAAGGTGAATGAGCATTCAAAAAATAAACTTTGATTAAATTCTTGATGAGCATTTCATAGAAGACTTTGAAGAGGGAGCAGTGTAGCTCTTGCTAAAAGAATATCAACAATTTTAAGACCCCCAATAACACCTTTCCAAGTGAAGGAGGCAAGCTTGAAGGAATTGCCTTTAAACCAAATGAGTTTGTGTCATATGACATAAGATTGGCCTTCATAAGCATAAAAGTAAGTAGCCAAAAGTGACAAATAATTTTTTCCCCTCCAAAGGTAATTTATGGTGATAAGGGGTGTTCTAGGTGATAGAAAGATGCAAACATTATTCCTTGTCAATTCAGAAAGCCAAAATGGGTGATTGGCACGTATTGGTCGATCAAACCCCACAGTCTAGGGCCGATTGAGCCCAAAATGGGTGATTGACATGTAGTGGTCAATCAATCCCCACAGATAGGGTGATTAGTGTGGGATGGACGATCGAGCCCAAAATGAGTGGTTGACTCGTAGCAGTTGATCAAACCCAACAGATAGGGTGATCGGCCCGGAACTGTCGATCGAGCTCAAAACGGGTGATCAACACATAGCGGTCGATCAAACCCCATAAATATGGTGATCAGCCTGAGACAGCCGATCGAACCCAAAATAAATGATCGATGCGTAGTGGTTGATCAAACCCAACAGATAGAGTGATCCGTATAGGATGGCAGATCAAATCCAAAAGAGGATCGATGATCGGTTTAAGGAGATCGATTGACCTGAAGTGCTCACGCAGACATGCATACAATGCAACATATGTCCGCATACAAGAAATGCAACAAGATGGTCCATGCACATTTGACGGTGCATTGAATTCGTCCTAATTAAATCACATAGGCACCAAGCGTTCAGCATTTAGATTTGCGGCATTGTCGCCTCTGGCTTTGGTGTAGCAATCTGAATGGCTTCCCCCTCCTATTTCTAGTAGAGGAAACTCTCCACCGTTTGTAGGGCGAACTAGCTACAAAGTTGTTCCACTCTACGAACACTCACGATCTTGTAGGATGGATTAGATATTTAATGTTATACAGTATATCATATATAACATTCATAAATGCATTCTGTATTTATATTCAAATTTCTATAAATAATTTCTCAAATTACAAAAAAAAAAAAACATAGAAAATCAAATTTTAAACATTTATGTCCACAAAAAATAACATATTTATATCAAAATAAATCTCTCACAAATTTAATCCATTGTTTTGCTCGACCTTAGCGTTGGAGAGAAGTATTGACTATAATAATCAAAACAATAACAAATATAGACCCATTCAACTTCACATGTAACATCAGTATCAGTGTTGTAGCTACAAAGTTTTACCGCATATAATTTTAAGGATATCCAATTAGGTCCAAGAAAGCTTAATCCAGGATGAAAACGATGACATTGAAGAAGAAGACGAAGATCAATATTCTTTGGATGTTGAAAAGAGTATTTATTTTGTTGTTTCTTGGTGTTAGGGAGGAGAGAAATCTGCATGACCTCTTACATTTTAAAGTTTGGAAGTCAAGTGGGAATAACAAAGACAAATCCTACGTTATAAATAAAGATATATTTCTAATATTAGTTTTTTAAATTTGTTGTTTTTGGCAGAGATGAATAAAATTTTTTCCTTTAATTTATTTCTTAAGAATATGAAATGAAAAGAATTTAAATTATTAACTTGTTCTTTTTAAGGTAATAAATAATCTTTTTTATTGTTTTATTTTTATTTATATAAAATTTGCAAAATATGTTGAGATAGTTGATTTGACAAAAAGATCTATCATGTTAATATAATGATATTTTCTTACATTCAGGTGTGTAGGGGAGTAAATGAGTCGAGTTTGAACAAGCCGAGAGCCCAGGCTCGGCTCGTGTTCAACTCATTAACAAATATTGTTGTTTATGTTCATCTCGTTAATAGATCAAGTGTAAGAAAATTATTCATGTTTGACTTGATGGGCATCGAACACAAGCTCTTTGCTATTAAGTGACAAAAGAAAAAAAAAACAAGAAATAATGTCATCGTTAATCCATATGCTAAATGTTTGTGTTGGCATATGATGATTTAAACCTCATTATTAATAAGGATCACCGCAAATTTGACAGATTTTTTTTTCAGAACTTATTTAATGCAACTGTTGATGGTATTCAATTGCTTATTTATGATGAGTTGATTGAACCGAGGTTGATCTGATAAGTTGACGAACGACCTGCCAGTATGGGAGCGAGCAAAATGGTAGCTTGAAAAGAAAAAAAGGATTGTCACTATAATAAGGATCTTGATGATTGTCTTGATCAACCGACAATAACAATTTCAATGACATCGTCAATATTTCACGATATAACTTTTATTTAATATAAAATATGAACAAGAAAATATAAATGAGACTTTTTTTGGAGGAAGCAAGGTAATATCACTAATATTATACGTCTAGCCTCCTTTTTTTCTCTCTTTCTCTCTTTATTTATGTTGTATGCATTAGCTGTGGTTCACAGACAAATTTGGGTTGAATATTTAATACGAATAGCCATTAATTTTTTTGGGGCATTTATACTTAACACCTAAACATCAAATGAAAAAAATTGCTATTCTTTTTAACATTGAAATATATCTTTTTATCCATAGGCATATGACATCAAAATATTATAAGTGTAAATATAAAACATTGGGTGCTAAATATTTAAATACATGAAAATTGTGGATAGTCATATAAATATTCCTATATTTTATTAGATTTTACTAACACTGTTCTCTATGTAAAATTTAATCACTTACAACATATATGAAATTGAAATTGTGTTGTTTTTATCGAATTATTTATTTTAATGTACCCCTAAATTAATTTAATAAGAAAAATTCATATCACGTTGCTTTTTACATTCATAGAGCATTCTCATATTTATATACATAGGACTAATAATAAGATAAAAGAACAACAGGAACTCGTCTTCATTATGTTTGATAAAGAATATTATTGGGCGCCCCTTTTCCTAAATATCATCCGTCACTGTGAAGGAGGGGAGGGTTATGAATCGGGATCAAGAGTTCTTGCCCGTGCCTCGGTCGGTCATGATAGTCGACATGACCTGCCCGTCATCCGGGCCTTTCGAATGCTTTAAGATTTGTACTGACAGTTGTGGTG
>NW_018224389.1:0-326 GCF_001263595.1 Phalaenopsis equestris
AAATCCTTCCAATAACTCCTAAACACGTTTAGAAATTGTCTTGGCACATTTTTTCTAACTTTCAGGAAATTTCCCTTCTAGAATATTAATTTTGCACATATTTTTAAACTGCTGCGTTTAAGCGGTGGATTTGGAGCTTAAGGGCCAGTGCACATTTTTGCACTAGTCAACTTAATATCCAAATTCTCATTTTAACATGTCTAGATCACTAAATAAAGTCTTAAAATCAATACTAACACATAATAGTCTCAAAATACTACCCCAAATTTTTTTAATCACACATAAAATAGTAATCAAAATAAAAACACACTAATTACTATGGGTTG
>NW_018224390.1:0-1073 GCF_001263595.1 Phalaenopsis equestris
CACTAGAACCACCACGGCAGTAGTAGTGTAGCACAGCACTTTCCATCCTCTCCGCACTATCATTTCTTTAATATCCATTGTGGGATTATTCAATCCGCGATTCACGAATCCTCGTTCTTTGATTAATCTTTTCTTCGTCTGCAACTTGTTGAAGATTCGCTGCACTTCAGCACTAATAAACTTTTACCGCTTGAAAACTCACATTCTGGGATTATCAGAGGAATTAAAATACATAGGAATGAAATTGGTAGAGTTTCATTTCTTTTTTGGTGAGAAAATATGAACTAGAATTCGAATTTTTGAGTTTAAAAAGACTATTCCCGCCCAAAAATTGCCAAAAATTGCCATTTGAACCCAAGTAACAATCCGTTCACCGGTCTTGCCGTCGGCTAGCTTCTGTATTAATTTTTTCTGGACTCTCGGGAAAAACCCGCCGCCGGTGGCGTCGAGGGTGCCGTCGGCGGCGTCGTCGAGGGCGCCGTCGGTGCCCAAGGCAAAATTTTCACAGTTTTGCTCTAGTCCGAATGCGTTCCAATTTTTCTTCATGGATCCAATTTTTTATGATAATTCAAGGGTAAATAAGAGTAGTAGAGTTTAGTACTACCATAAACTAGCGACAATCTCAGATAAAAATTACTATAATTGTGAATAAAGTAAAGATAAATATGGGTTGCCTCCCATAAAGCGCTTCGTTTAACGTCGTCAGCTAACCGACCTTCTTCTTTTTGTAAATCGATAATTACAAGAATTTGATGACTCTACTAGAAGATTTAGATTCCAGCAACGGTGTCAAAATCTTAACTGTGACTTTATATATATGTGTTTGATTTAATAAAGATGTATAGATATAATATTCAATAATGTTAAAGTCAAATTTGTCAACGCAAGTATACGTATCACTCAAGTAATATAGGGCTCTAATGGAGTCCTAGTTATCGATCCCACAGGGAGAACTAGAATACAACGGACTAAGGCTTAATAAAAAGTAATACTTCAACTACAATGATGGCATTCAATTTGTTTATCTATCACTAATATGCAATCGAAATAAGTAGATAATTTGGATAACTAAT
>NW_018224391.1:0-2015 GCF_001263595.1 Phalaenopsis equestris
CTCTGTGGGAGGCAACCCATATTATGTATGTGTTTTCTTTTATTATTTTATTATTGAGTCTGATTTAGTGAATATTGTAAGACCTTAAAGGATGACTTATAACATTATGTGTTCTCTGTGTTTTTTTGGATTGAAGAGCATATTCGTTCTAACATGTCCAAGTCATTATTTAGGTCTTAAAATATTCGATAAATCCTTATATATTTAAGATACTACTAATATTTTCTAAATCATACTTAAAAAAATAATAAAAATATACACACAGATAACTATGGGTTGCCTCCCACATAGCACTTAGTTTAACGTCGTCAGTCCGACGTAACTAGCGCTTATTTTGGTTGACCCACCATACTCAACTTATTTTGGTTGACCCATCATAATAAAATAATTTAATTTAAGTTGGTCACCTAACAAGTAGGTTTTTGCTTTGTGACTATTTACTTTGAAAATTTTATCAGTTTCAGGATCTTTGAAATCCACAACTCCATAGGGATAGACTTTTATCATAACAAATGGGCCCAACCACCAGGCCTTAAGTGTGTGTGAAAATAATCTTAACCTTGCATTATAACGCAAAACTTGTTGCCCTGACTGAGAATTTTTTGTAAGAATCCTCTGATCATGCCACATCTTCATCTTTTCTTTGTCAATCTTAATACTTTAATAAGATTCATTCCTTATCTCTTCCAGCTCATTCAATTGCAATAGCCTTTTTTCACCAGCCTTCTTTAAATTGTAATTAAATTATTTAATAGCCCAATATGTTTTATGCTCAAGTTCAACTGATAAGTGACAAGATTTCCCAAATACTAGCCTGTTTGGGGACATTCTTATAAGAGTTTTGTATGAAGTCCTATAAACCCCAGAAAGCATAGTCAAGTTTGACTGACCAATCCATTTTGGTTAGACTTATAAATTTTTCCAATATTCTTTTAATTTCATGATTGGATAATTCAGCTAAACCATTTTTCTGAGGATGAGAAGCAGTAGCAATTCTATTGTTAATATGATATTTCTCTAATAACTTCTCCTTCATTGCATTTCTGAAATGACTTCCCCCATCAGTTAGATTACTTTCGACATCCCAAATCTACAAAATATATTCGTTCTTAAAACCTTTGCAATACTATGAGCATCACATCGAGGCAAAGCAACAACATCTATCCATTTGGATACATATTCTACTGCTAACATTATATATAAATTACCGAAAGATAGTATACATGGTCCCATGAAATCTAATCCGCAAACATCAAATATCTCAACTTCTAACACATAATTGAGGGGCATCTCCTTCATCCTAGAAATATTGCCTACTCGTTGACATCAATCATAAGTTTTGACATAAGCGTTAACATCTCTAAAGATTGCAATCCAATAAAGTCGCTATAGTAAATTTTGTATACTATTTTATCAACACAAAAATGTCTCCCAAAATAAAAATTTTGACATTTTTGGATAATTTCATAAGTTTCTTATAAGAGCACACATCTTCGAATAATTAGATCCTTTCGGAGAAAATCCAAGGGAAGAAGAACTAGGGGATGTCACAATTTTTCTTTTAAATGACAAGCATTCTTATTCAAAGATCACATTTTCATCAATCGTGGGCTTAAGATTAATGGAATATTATCTTCCTAACGCAAACCCATCACATGAGGAACATTTAACTTTGATTGACTTCCAAGTCATGATAATCAAGGAAATTATAATTTTGTTCTCATTATGAAGAAGGTGACAAGTGAGTTACTACCTTTTAATCCCATTGTATTTAAATCATATAATCATGTTTAAAAGGATCAAGGTTACCAATTTTTTCTTCGTTAATCCTAAATTTTGATTAAGGCACCAAAATCTAAAGTTATTCTTCTACCTTTGGGGCTCTTCACTTCATAACTCTTTAATAAAAAATTAAAATGAATTTGAGAAATTAGAGTTTCTTATCTTTGGTTAATTCCTTGGTTAATTGAAACATCAGAAGAGAAAATGTGGATTTTAAAATTTTAATTTAACTT
>NW_018224392.1:0-1078 GCF_001263595.1 Phalaenopsis equestris
CATTTGGTAGTTCATCGTTGAGAGAGAACTCAGCTAAAAGTGGTTGTGCAGCAAGAAAATCTGCTAAAATATGTCCCTTGACAACGTGGAGGGGAACAAAATTTATATCGAATTGCAGTAAAACCACTGACCATCTTGCTAGACATCTGGAAAGTGTTGGTCAGGCCATTAAATATTGCAACGGATTAACTTTTGAAATAAGGGTAATTTTATGAGAAAGCATGTAGCGTCTGAGCTTTTGGGTGGCGAAAATCAAAGCTAGACAAATCTTCTCAATAGGCTCTTCTCAAGAGGCGGGTACTTTATCTCTGTCGATATTAGACGATGACTCAAGTAGTATAGTGCATTTTCCTTGCTCTCATCATTGACTTGGGCTAATAGGGCCCCGAGAGAGTCGTCTAAAGCTGTGGAATAAAGTATCAACGATTTTTTCGGGATAGGGGCTGGCAAAATAGGAGGTATCATTAAGTATCATTTAACGTCTTCGAAAGCCCACTGGTATTTCTCTTCCCAAATAAATTTGGCATATTTTTTAATTAAATCCGAGAAGGGCTGACACTTACCTGAGAGATTAGAAATAAAGCGTCTCAGATATGTCAACTTTTCTTGAAATAAATGCAGTTGTTTCAAAATTTTGGGAGAAGGCATTTCTAGGATAACTTTAATCTTATTTGGGTCGATCTCGATCCCCCGATGATGAACAATGAATCTTAGAAATTTTCCAAAGGTAACGTCGAAGGCACGTTTAAGGGATTCATCTTAAGATTATATTTTTGTAATCATTTGAACACGATCCTCAAATTGTACAAATGGTCTATCTTTATTTACTTTTGATAACCAAATCATCCACATAGCACTCCACTTGGTTGTGAGTGAGGTCGTCAAAAATTTTTGTCATTGCTCCCTGATATGTTGCTCTAACATTCTTTAATTCAAATGACATCATTGTGTAGCAAAAGATCCCAATTTGTGTTCTGAATGTTGTAAGTGTTGCATCTTCTGGAGCCATCTTTATCTGGATGTAACTTGAAGATCCACCCATGAAGAGAAAATCTCATGTGTTGAAGCAATGTCCACC
>NW_018224393.1:0-997 GCF_001263595.1 Phalaenopsis equestris
TATGTATACTTGCGTAGTATCCCAATATAATTATAAATTATATATTTAAATTCTTATTTTCGTCAAGAACAAGTTTTTGGTTCTGTTGCAAAGTAATGAAACATAAGTGAAAAATATCATCAAAGACATTGTTATACTGTTGCATATAAGCAGTTTAAGGATCAAGTTTTTGGTGTAATTACCGGGGAAAACAAAAGTTAATTAATTTAAAAGCAAAATTTTATTTTTAGAAAGTCTTATTTAAACTTTAACAATTATTGTATTTTATTTTGTGTATTTTATTTTTATTATTAGTTAGTGTATGCGTACTTCAGGTTCCGAAGGACTAGTGCCTTACGATTCTGAATTAGAAAGAACTATTAAGAAAATCAGAAAAACCAAAAAATTAAAGAATCTTGAAAAATTTAAAAAAAATATAGAAATGGAAAACCAAAACAATCAAAATGTTGAAATTTATCAAGAGTTTAGACATTTAAGAGATTATGCCAACCCTACGGTAGATGAACCTCATTGATGTATTCAAATTGAAGTATTCAAAAACATATTGTAGTGGCTAATTTATTTGTGCTTAAACCTGCTATTATCCAAATGATATCAAATAATCAGTTTGCGAGATCGCCAACTGAAGATCCAAATTTACATTGTGCCAATTTTCTAGAATTGTGCACTACACTTAAATATGATGGTGTATCAGATGATGCCATAAGACTTAGGTTATTTCCTTTCTCACAGAGGGATAAAGCTAAGATGTGGTTGAATTTGTTAGCACATGGATCTATCAGAACTTGGGGTGATTTAGCATAAATTACATTTTTTAATCAATTTTAAAGGGAATCTATTTATGAAGCATGTGAATGATTTAAGGAACTCTTAAGAAAGTGTCCACACCATGCTATACAAGATTGGTTAATAATTCAATTTTTTTTATAATGGATTAGTTGGATCTCTTAGATCTATTATCGATGCCGCTGTTGGTGGTTCATTGATGTCAAAACCA
>NW_018224393.1:1240-1493 GCF_001263595.1 Phalaenopsis equestris
AATTTCCATGATTGAAGAGAATTCAATAGGCCAAATGATAGATTCTCAAGTTTCATAAGAAACTTTAAATGTCATAAATAATAAGCAGAACAACCCATATTCAAATTATTATAACCCAGGTTGGAAGAACCATCCCAACTTTAATTGGAATAATCCTACGGGTGGTAATAATCAACAATGAGGGAACAATCAAGTAAACTCATTGGGAAACTGGAACAACCAAGGGAATAATAATTATAGATCTACTTATCCT
>NW_018224394.1:0-1266 GCF_001263595.1 Phalaenopsis equestris
TTTGAGGTCTAAGGCATTCAATTATTGAAATTTGGAGTGTTAGCCAATAATGGGGCTAATTTGGGGATTTTATCAAAGATGGTCATATTGACCAAGTTAGACCAAAGTGTAGTTGGACAAAATTAAATTGGGAATATTTTAGATTTATTGGGATTTTTTAGGAATTTTTGGAATTTTTGGATTTTGGGTCATGGAGGGGTATCTGTTGGTGCTACCTGAGGGCCCTAGACATTTTTTGGGAGTTTACAGCATGGGCACGCCAGGTGTTGGGTGTGGTCACGCCTGGGGTTGGGTGTGGCCACGCCACCAAAAAAGTGAACCTTCCAAAATGTCTATCGGAGGGGATTTCAAGCCATGGGTTGCATAAAAAATGGTTGCCAACATCTACATTTAAGCATACACGATAACTATCACTTTTAAAACAGTGGGTTAAGGTTCATCTTAAAACGAAGAGAAAATAAAAAATAAAAAACTTTAAAAGTTTTAAAGAGGAAAAAATGAAGAAAGGAAGTATTTAAAGATCTAAAGTTGCAAAGAAAATCAAACAAGACAAACACAAGAAATAGTGAGACAAATCAAACCAATAAAAACCACTAAAATAAAGAGAAAATGATGATTAACTAGAGCTCAAAACTTGCCTGCAACAAAATATTAAAATTTCATCCTAGATTTTAAATATATAAAAATATATTCAAAACTGGTTAAATTTTAATAAAGGTTGGAATTCATCACAGCTCAAAAAACAAGTCTTAGCAACCATTGAAGATCAAGGAAGAAATGTAAGCTTATCAACAATAAATTAACCATAAGAAACAACGACTAACTACATAAACTATATCACAAATATATTTATTTCGCATTTTCTCTATATGTGTCAAGCCACTCATCCATCTAAGCATTCTCATCTTAGCAAAACTTAACTTTATTTTATTCTTCTCTTTTAAAGGCCAACATCCTACGCCTAACAACATTGCAGGTCTCACCACTATCTTATAAAATTTTCCCTTAAATCTAAGCAGTATTTTCTATCACACAATACAATGGATGCATTCCTCCACTTCAACCAACCAACTTGAATTCTACTAATAACATCCCCATCTATATCACCATCACTTTGAACAAGAGACCCGAAATATCTAAGTTGTTTAAACCTTTTAATTATTTGATCACCCATATTTACAACTCCATCACTACAGCTACTATCGCTAAAATGACATTTTATGTAATCAGTTTTAGATCTTGTTGACCTCACTTTTGGTTGAGGTC
>NW_018224395.1:0-9630 GCF_001263595.1 Phalaenopsis equestris
AGATGCCTACATCATCGGGAGCAGAGCAGTGACTTACTTTTCAATATTCAGAAAAGAGCACAGAATACAATATTCAGAATCTCAGAGACTCACATAGGGTTACAAACATGACATATATATAACCCTATAGTACAATATGCAATTACTTAAATCACCAATGTACCAAACTGCGAGATGTTACCCCTGCACCCCCAACCCACATAATGAAACTCTCTCGATTGGACGGATTCTTCAGGTCCACTGAGCTCGTGGGCTCTGCTCCGCTCCAGCATCTGTCCCATTTTTTGGTAAATGAGTCATACCTAACAAAATATAATATTTGGTTTAATAAATCATCTTCAAAATGCCACACAATGCCTATGTATTTACAATAGTGATTATGTTTATATGTCTCATGCACTTTATAAATATTAGTTGTTGTGTTTAGCGACCATTTCTTACAGTTTTATGTAAGTCTTAATTAGTAAAAGATGTCATACTGCTATTTATAGTATATGTTAGTAGTTAATTGTACATTCTTAAATTTTACCAAATTTCAAAGTATTCGGACGGCACAGATGACGGTCAGATCACACCGACGAGCCCGAGCGACCGGGCGCTGGCAGGAATTATTGATCGCGATTGACCGATCAACCTTCCTTCATTGTGTCTGACGAGTGCACTATTTTAGCATCATATGATGACGGTCCGACGAATGCACTATTTTATAATCATTTTAGGTTTTAGAAATTTAAAAGCTCTCAAAGCATGATTAATCACTAATTGTGAATTAATATAAATTTTAATATTATTAATTTTGTTAAAATTGCTAATTTTAAGGCAAATATCAGAGATTTATATTCTGCCTCATCATTTGTACAAAGGATTGATAAAATTGATGAATATCACAATAATGAAGACTAAGCAAATTCCAATTTTCCCGGAGAGAATAAATTGAGGTTCAAAATATTACTCTCAAATAGTATTTTCATAATTCAATATCGAAATATTTCTTTTGCTTTAGAACTGGTGTGATCGTGGTTTTTGTTGTTTGTGAATTTTTTGTGAACCTAAATAAATACATTTTAACATGGTTTATGCGAGGGGAAAGATGTGAATATGTCTGTTGAGCATATTAATGCCCCGCGTACTTTAACTGACTGACTCAATCATTTCTATCACAATTTCAGGCCAACACATGAACCAGTCTTTGAACAAAATTATTGTGTTCTTGACTAATGAGAACGGGGGAGTGGATGAACTGTGACGAAAAGAAAATCAATTTTTCTTCTGTTGCCTTGAATGTTGAGGTCAAGGAATGACATTATTTTATTTTGTCAAAATCCTCCCTTCCACTAACACAAACTTGAGTGAGGTGTCACAT
Organism: Phalaenopsis equestris; assembly: GCF_001263595.1. NCBI lineage: Eukaryota > Viridiplantae > Streptophyta > Magnoliopsida > Asparagales > Orchidaceae > Phalaenopsis > Phalaenopsis equestris. The sequence goes on from NW_018224395.1 coordinate 1,364, forward strand.
GAGTGTGTTGTTCTCAATTATTGCATTCAAGGGAAAACACCATTGATGTTGGTGAGATGATAAATCAACCCATAAAAAATATGATGAATCTTGGACCCACTATTTGGTTGGGGTGTCTATCAACCATCTTTGTTCTTTGTGTCAATACTAGGTTAAAAATGACATTTCAAATGAACAATTGCCTCCTATAAGAAAAATATGATAAAGTTGCTAAAAGAGTTAAAGTTGTATTACTCTCAATATTATTTTAGTTATGATATCATTCTTTTTTTGACCCATGGTTGGAAAGAACCTCATTTTATGAGAGGTTTGGTAATCAAATTTTTAATTTGATTTAAGTGCTCTTCCAACTCTTTGGTTTTTGAAATGACCAGGAACAAAAGTTGGCGTCTTTCTATCCCCCTTAAATACCCCTTCTATCACCTGAAATTGCTTTAAGAGGGGAAAAAATTATTTCACATTTAGCTACTTACTTTTACGCTTTTGAAGGCCAACCCAATATCATATGACACTAATTCATTTGGTTCAAAGACAATTCTTTCAAGTTTGTCTCCTTCATTTGGAAAGGTGATATTGGAGTCTTAAAATTGTTGATATTCTTTTAGCAAGAGGTATTCTGGTCCCTCTACAATGTTTTCTATGGAATATATTTATTTATTGGCCGGAGCTTCTTTAATTGCTATCACTGGCTGCTTTATTGTCTCTAGTGACATACACTTAAATTTGGTTTTTGTGAAGATTCATTTGAAAGTTGGTGTTCTTCTTATTGGCATCTTTGGATGGAACTCTCCATGTTTTGGGAGAGCAACGACAGATACAACGACTTATGTTGCAATGGGCTCAACCGATTGCTTCCTTTCCTTCTTTGGTGTGCAGGCAATTTTGGATATCTGCACTTGGTCTTTAGAACATATTTCCTGATCTTTGCCTTGAGCATACTTCTTGATGGAGCCTTATCATTGATAGGTTGATAATTATGAGCTCTCTTTATTCACTCCTTGTCTTCCTGCCACTATTTTAGTCTTCCCATATTTTCTTCTAAGTTTGGTCGGATTTGAATCTTTTTTTGCTAGATCATGCAATAAGCTCTACAAATGAGGTCGGGAAGCTTTATTGTAAGACTTAAGCTTCTATTTACTGTCTTCCTTTATGGAAAAATTATTGCATACGGACGAAAACCGCACGAATCTCTGCATGCGGTGTCTGATCTTGACTCTCTTTATAGAGCAATTATTGCGTGCACCGCACATCAACCCAAGCCTGTATGAGAGTGGGACCATACAGGCTTGGGTTGATGTGTCCGTGCGCTCTCCGCACGCAATAATTTTACCTCTTTATGAGCTCTTTGCTTTGACTTTTAACTTTCCAGCTCTTAAAATCTTCGAATTTATTTTTATTTAAATTTAATTTCCAAAAAAAAAGAGAAAATTTACATATATACCAATAAATTCCTATGTATTTACATATCTAACACCTAAACTTCCTATTTTTTTAATTTTTAAAAAGTGAGAGACACCTTCTCACGCATAAGGAAGGTGGCAATGTAAAATTAGAAGTTTAGGTGTTCGATTTGTAATTGCATAAGAATCAGGCGGTAATCGATATGCATGTGAATGCCCCCAAAAATAGATGCATTTATATATGCTTATTCCTATAATTATATTATAAAAATATTGATCATTTCAAGTAATCGTTATGATTATTGTTATGAGGCAATTTTTTTCTTTTCGAGCCATCATTTCGCTCGCTCTCGGGCTGGCAAGCGATTCGTCAACTTATGCGTTCGATCTTGACTCAATCGACTCGCCATAAGAAAACAGTTAAATAACATCAACACCTGCGTCGAATGTGCGGCAATCCCTATTAATAATGAGGTTTACATTGTTTTATGCCGACACAAACATTTAGCATAGGGATTAATGTCGACATTATTTCTTATTATCTTTGTTTCTTAATGACAAACAGCTTGTGTTCGGCACTTAGCAAGTCGAACATGAATAAATTTTTTTCACTTGATATATTAATGAGCCGAACACGAATGACGATATTTTTGAATAAGTTAAACAGAGTTGAGCAGGAGCCGAGGCCGGTGTCACCTCTCAAAAGAGCCATTGTGGGTGGTGGGCAGCCCAGGACTTAAATACTGTTTTTCGGTCACACACCTAGCAGATGTGGGACTATTTGTCTGTGACATTCTCCTCCACTCAATCACGTGATGCCCTCATCACGGATCGGCTCCACCGATGGTCCCACTGGACCATGGAGAGTCCACACATTTGGCGGACAGTAATCTGTTATGATACCACTTGTCACCTCCCAAAAGAGCCCTTTGAAAAATAATATTTATTACCTTAAAAAGAGCAAGTTGAGAACATTCAAATTCTCTTAATTTCATATTCTTAAGAAATAAATTAAAAGAATAATATTTATCTCTACCAAAAATAGTAAATTTATGGAGCTAATATTAGAAATATATTTTTATTTATATCTTACGATTTTCTCTCCACTATTCTCTCTTGACTTCAAATAAAGTAGAGGAATTTAAATAGAATGTGGGTTTGTGATTATGATTTTTTCTTTGATCGTGCAAATTTCAGACCTTTAATTCATCTCTGCCAAAAATAAAAATATTTTCGTCTTTATATACCTCCCTCCTTCCCCCTCAGCTTTCTAAAACACCAACAAACAATAAAATAGATACTCTTTTCAACATCAAAAGATATTCATCGTCGTCTTCTTCTTCTTCAATGTCATCTTGTTCCTCAGCTTCTTCATCATGGTCTGATCTCCCGATGGCTCACTTAAGCTCGTCTCATTTACACTCACACGCAGCCGAACGTAAAAATTATCATAATAATAACATGGTAGATTTATTTTGTCCAATCAACCATCCTCACGTATTTTACAAATTTTATATAAATAGTAAAACAAGAAAAATAATATTTATTACCTTAAAAAGAGCAAGTTGAGAACATTCAAATTCTCTTAATTTCATATTCTTAAGAAATAAATTAAAAGAATAATATTTATCTCTACCAAAAATAGTAAATTTATGGAGCTAATATTAGAAATATATTTTTATTTATATCTTACGATTTTCTCTCCACTATTCTCTCTTGACTTCAAATAAAGTAGAGGAATTTAAATAGAATGTGGGTTTGTGATTATGATTTTTTCTTTGATCGTGCAAATTTCAGACCTTTAATTCATCTCTGCCAAAAATAAAAATATTTTCGTCTTTATATACCTCCCTCCTTCCCCCTCAGCTTTCTAAAACACCAACAAACAATAAAATAGATACTCTTTTCAACATCAAAAGATATTCATCGTCGTCTTCTTCTTCTTCAATGTCATCTTGTTCCTCAGCTTCTTCATCATGGTCTGATCTCCCGATTGACATATTAATAAACATTAGAGAGAAGTTGGAGCTTCATCACCGTTCTGATCTCGTCTCCTTTCGCTCGGTCTGCTCCCATTGGCATTCTACTGTTCCGATCCCCAAAAAACTCCAAAATTACGAGATAAGTTTCTGTAGATTTAGTGATGTCATCTGTTTCACAAAAGTTAACAACAACATCGACAATGACGATAACGATATCAGCAATACTCACTACATCTCCTTACCTTTTTTCACATCTTCTCGCTTACATTTTTTTTGCTCATCCAATGGATGGCTAGTCTTCAGAACACGCAATAACCAAAAATTTCATCTTTTCAATCCCGTGTCAAACCATAAAATCATATGTCCTCGTCTATCTTATACCATACTCAAACCAACATTTCGTAATATATCACATATATTATTGCTTAAGTTGGTTGTCTCTTCGAGTTTAACTGTTGGCATTGTAGTCGCCTGCATTATTGGAATATTCCACCGAGACAGAAATATCACAGAGAAAAGGTTTGTGGTTTGCAGGCATGGTGTTGGACAAAATTGGAGGCTTTTGATGAAAAAAAGTGACGACATAATTGATATCACTCTCACCGGCAATGATCACATTTATGCTCTCGATAAATATCTGAATCTCTACATGCTCGACGAAAGGTCTCCATCGATGATATTAGTAAGGTTTAGGTTATGGGTTCCAAAACAAATCTTACAAGCTGCTGGTGTGAATGATCCAATTGACAAACAATTATATGGTTGTGGTTCTTGCATGAAAGCTAGTGGAAAATCAGATCTGAAGATATATTTGTGTAGTTCGAGAAGCTTTCTTGGACCTAATTGGATATCCTTAAATTGAATGTGGCGGAACTTTGTAGCTACAGCGCCGATGCTGATGCCGATGTTGTTGATGTTGCATGTGAGGCTGAATGGGTAGGTTTTTATAATTGTTTAGACCTTTCCAGAAAATACTTCAGCCCGTTGCTAAGACCAAGTATCAAGCAATGTTGATGAGCAAAATAAAAGATGAAATTTGTGAGAGATTTATTTTTTGATAAATATGATTCAAATTTTGATTCAATTGAATATATTTATCTCAAAATATGTTATTTATTTTGTGGAGATAAGCATTTAAATTTTGATTTTCCAATGTTTTTTTTTTATTATTATTGTAATTTGAGAAATTCATTATAGAAAATTGAATATAATATATATATATATAAGGCAATTCAAGAGTTCAAACCTTAGAATATGTGGTGTGCGTTTTTTTACAAGTAAATTTACTCAAATTTAAACACAAATCTCATAGCATTCAGATGGCCTAGATGACGATCAGGTCACGCCGACAGGCCCGGCCGATCGGGGCGCAACAAGGAATTCTTGTTCGTGATTGACCGATCGACCCTCCTTCACCGCGGCGGACGAATGCAATATTTTAGCATCATATGATGTCCTTTATTAAGCATAATGATGACAAGAGTTTCAGTAGTTCTTTATCTCATTATCAGTCCTTCGAGGCAGATGAGCAGCTATGGGAGACCATCTATGCTTACAAGTATGTAAGTTTAAGGGTGAGATATGTAAATACATAAGAATTGTATGGTGTGTGTGTAAATTTCCCTAATGTAAAATGGTCTATTTTTACTTGAGAAAATAGATATCCTATGAGATTACTCAAGATAGTAAACGAGTTTACATTTTATAATCAGTAATGGGAGCATTGTTCAGAAAGATTTTTGGGTTGGAATTGAATATCATTTGGTTAACTGACAATAACCAGACAAATTAGAACGGACATTTACATACGCACCGCCTGATTCTTATGTACTTATATATCTAACACCTAAATTTTACTTTTTTACATTTACTCCGCCCGAATCTTTCGCTTCACTTAAAAAATATCATCATTTTAAGTTTTAAAATGTGAAATACATCTTCTCATGCATAGGTAAGATGATTAGTTTGTATGTAAAAGTTTAAGTATGGTGTTAGATATGTAAATAAGTAGAAACTAAGTGTTATGTCAGTAAATGTTCCATCTTTATCTAGGGCTAATGACCACATCTTCCATCTGTAAAAAAAGGAAGTTTAGATGTTTGATATATAAATACATAGGAATTTGGTGGTATGTATGTAAATGCCCATTGATTTTATTGAACTGTAAAGGGTTGAGATTTATGGCATCTTATGTTTTTGTATAGCTACAATGTTGAATTTTTATAAAAAGTAAGGAGTTTGACATGTAAATACATCAAAATTATAAGATATGTATGAAAATCCCAGCGGAATTTCGCATTCTGCATAATAAGCCTCACAAAATTCTACACAACAAACTCTTTCAAGAATTGATACCTAAATTTCAATTCTCACATATTCGAATCAGTACCTAAATTCTGATTCACCATGTTTCGAGGTCGATACCTAAATTTCGACTCTCTTTCGAGAATTGATACCTAAATTTCAATTCTAATCTTTATAACCATGTTAATGGAGTTCAAGAAAGAATTGTTCAAAAGCTACTTTGTACATTCATAACATTAGCTAAAATAGAGTATTACAAGTTTCTAAAATAGAGTATTACAATTTGTGGGGGGAATTATAAATTAACGCATAAAAATATGATGAATTCTTGGTCCATTATTTGGTCGAGGCATCTATCAACCATGTTTGTTCTTTGAGTTATAACTGTAATTAAATATGAGATTTGAGAAGAATAGTTGCCTCCTATAAGAAAATTAGGAAGAAGAATATAGGGGAGTGTAGTCGTACCTATACTTTGCTATACGAGCGAGGTGATAGTTCTACTCGTTCTTCAATCTCATCAAGACTCACTCTTCTTCTTCTATTGCCTCTATTTTTTAAGTGAATAGATACCCTTACTGAAAACATCTCCATTATTCAGTCCGAGGGTATACAATTTTGTAAATTGTTATCACCACATGGATCTGCAGAATAAGGTACAGTTTGACTGCATTGCTGATTTTCATGTGGCTCAGTTAGAAATGTGTTGCAGGAAGTAGTTGATGGAATGACTAGATCCAGTGGTTTTCCCTACTCATCTGTCGTAAACTGTTTGTGATAACACTCCCAGACTGATGGACGAGGATTCTGAAGAAGAAGAAGAAAGTCGGTGCTAGTTCCTCTTGAAGAAAAATGATCTGTTGCCTCTGTTTTGACTGATTACTTTGTTGCATGTAGTTATTTTATTGTTGTTTTTATTTTGTGCTATCTGAACACTGTGGTGTTTAAAATTGTCGGTGGTCATTTTTATTGTTATGTTACGAAGATTTAATTTATGGAGGTGATGATGAAATTCAAAATCATAAAAAGCTAATATGAATATAGTAAACCTCTATGACTAAAAATTTGAGAAATCATAAAAAGCTAATATAGCTAATAACGCATCAATAATAATGCTAAAAGAACCTTTGGGGAGAAGCTTGAGGAGCGGCTCTATTTAGAACTTGGTTTCACCGTCTTAAATATAGAAATTAAAAATTCATTAATATTTACAACCTAACTCAATTTTTGTGCTTATAGATTAATAACTGATCAACTTGAAAAATTTAATTTTTTTTCAACTTGAAAAATGGGTGAAAGAGAATGATCAATTTATAAATAGCAAATTTTGGTTGGTTTGTATGTAATTGTGCCAAAATAAACCAACATTTAGGCCGAGGCTAGCAAAAGTCAATTTAACCCATTTTTTTTCCAAAAAAAAAAAACAAAAAAGTATTTTTTTATTTATAGAAATTATATATATAATATGTCAAAATCGATTATAACGAGCACCCCTTTTTTTTTCCAAAAAAAAAAAACAAAAAAGTATTTTTTTATTTATAGAAATTATATATATAATATGTCAAAATCGATTATAACGAGCTACAAGTCGGTTTCGAGCCGAACTAAATCTATTCATGCTGATTTCAAGCGTACCCCAATTCGAGCTCGAAATCAAATCATTAACAACCTTACCTGCCAGCTCAAATGAATCTAATTCAAAATTGCTCGACTAACAAATGGGACCCTAACCATTTGGTTGTTTAAAATTGAATAAAGTAATATATATATAATATTATTTAAGGATTCTTAAGTCTTAATTAATAAAATATGGCATAAATTATGTGAGCGCACGAAAAGATTTAATGTCGCGAAATAATCCAATAATATCATATTTATCTACTAAATTATTAGATGAACTTTATTTCGTTCGTTCAGGTCATTTGGTCAGGGCGAGGGGTGTAAACGTTCGTGTTCGGCTCTTTTATATTTCGAACTCAAAAAGTGTGTTGGTGCTCGGTTCGTTTGCATAGCGAGCCGAACACGAGCCATTCACGAACAAAGAGACGTTTTTACAAATTTTTACAACCTTAATTACGTAGTCATAAGATGTTAAGAATTGGGACAAGATTTAAAACATGATTTGAATCTAATTTAATAAATTTTATTCCATTTTCTTAATTAATATTTTTAATTGATTATAAATCTTTGTAGCCTTATAGTCAATCAAATGTTTTAAAAATGCTACTCATCAAAGACAAATAATATTTATAATTCTTAAAATTTAAGAATGTACAATTTTGAATTAAAATATATATATTATGATTTATATATATATATTTTATTATATTGGGCGGTTTGTATATACATGCCCCAAAATTTAAATTAATAAGATGTTGAAGATAATTTATTAAACTAAAATCTAAATTTGATAAACTAAATCACAAATAACATTCATAAATAAATTCTATATTTAGATTCAATTCTACATAATGAATTTCTCAAATTATAAAAAAAAAATTTGAAAATCAAAATTTAAACACTCATCTCCAAAAAAAGAAAAAAACCATATTTTGAAATAAATATATTCAATTGAATCATA
>NW_018224396.1:0-1625 GCF_001263595.1 Phalaenopsis equestris
CGTGGTATTCAAATGCCTCAGGTGGTATTTCCATTCAATCCTCTTCTATCACGGAAAACTCTGCATCTATCCGAGAATGATGTCGTCTAATGAAGTTGTGTAGTGCTATTGTTGCCACTACAATCTGAACTTGTTTTGGAAATGGATAAGTTGGCATATCACGTAGAATTACCCATTTCTTCTTCCAAACACCGAACGATCTCTCGATCACACCACGCAAGGATGAATGTCTTTTATTAAAAAGTTCTTTCTTTCCTCGTGCAGTTTCTTTCTTTCTTCGTGCAACCCCGCTCGATCTCTCGAAATCAGGTATATGATATTTTTTATCTAGATATGGCTTCAAATAGCCCTTTTGCAAAGGATACCCGACATCCACTAAGTAGTACTTACCTGAGCAAAGTTTTTTTTAAAATTAAGAAAATTTGAAGTAATAAGGATTGACAAAAGCGCAACATGATTGTCGTACCTGGTGGTGGATAAGGGAAATCATAATTAATGTTGCCAGTAGCAAACTTGAAAACGTGACTATTGTGTGCGCTACCTTCCCATCCAGCCATCACATATGTAAAACACATATTGAAATCACAAACAGCCATTATATTTTATGTTGGTGATCTGCATCGTCCAATGTAAGCAACTTTCTCTTTGCCAGAAAAACGTGCGTCGACATGTGTTCCGTCAATGGCTCTGATGCAATCCTGATACGAAGGAAATAATCAATAATAAAATCATGTGTGTGACATTTCATTAACTAACATTTAAATATGTGGAACACCTTAAGGAACGGCATATAACGAGGGTCATTCGCAGTATGTGTGGGGATGGACTGGAATGTTGGATGCTCTGGTTTGACTATTTGACGGGCTAGACTCACCAGTGCATTCAACCCAGCTGAGAAATACCTGCTAATGGTTTCGGAAGAATGTTGAAACCGTTCCATAGCTCCTCTCACAGATTCATTCTGGGCTAAAATATAAAGTGTTATTGCCAACACCTCTCTAGATGTTGTTCTTGATGATCCTCGAAGTCCGTGGAGGGACCGAAGTTCACTTAGGAGATCAAGAAAAATAATTTTTGTCATACGAAACATATTTGCAAAACGTATTGGGTGCCCATGTAATAACTCTCCGATCCATTTATCTCCAATATTGTTGGACGTCATGCATGGGTTTCGATCTACATATGTGTTGTAGTAATGGTATAACAACGTAAGGGTGAGAGTGACAATGCGTATTTGATTAATCTGCTCGGCATCCATAATACAAAAGCTGGAAGGAACACTTTTAAACCAGATAGCAAATAGTGATGTAATATCAAAAAACATATAAAAAAGGACAATATAGTAGAAAGAGTATGTGCATAAATACAAAAAAAAGACAGAAGCAGTCCATCAAACAAATAGTCCATGAAAATACATAAATGACATTCAATCTTTCATGAAAGAGCACAAGTAAGGAAGATGAAATTCTGGGTCTAAAGTCTCAAAGAACTGCCACGGGCACAACCTGTAATTAAGAAAAACAATCCAATCAAAATTTCAAACATATGTCCGTAAAATTTAATTGAAATAGTGATGTTCTTACTGCTAACTTTTCTACCCACCATTCCTCAGGTGCATCAATTGT
>NW_018224397.1:0-352 GCF_001263595.1 Phalaenopsis equestris
TTATCTTCACACATCAGTAATATGTCCATGTCCCTATTGGAAAAAAATACCCTTCTTCCGTTGGCCTAGTTTACCCATTTCTGTCTTGGGAAAGTACAACTAACTCCTTGGACTTCAGGACTAGCTGTTCAACCATCTTTGAACAGAGGGGTTCAGAAGGCCATTAAGGATTTTTTAAATTTTTTATGTGGGGTTGGACCCCCAATAGGTGTGTCGGTGGACTAATTCCACCTGGGCATTTTCTGCCACTAATTGGGTCCCGCACTGGGGCCTAAAATTTTTCACATCTCCCTTCCATATTTGAGTCGCTATTTCGTAAATTAAAGCAAATCGTGTTGTGCTGCGTGCACTT
>NW_018224398.1:0-5874 GCF_001263595.1 Phalaenopsis equestris
TGATATTTCTAAATTGATTTTAGTTGGAAATATTAGTTTTTTTAGACCCTTAGAAACATATTCTTGAGATCTTCTAGTTTCATTTGTTTCTCTCACAATTTCCTTCTCTTTTCTAACGACATCCTCTATCTCTCTTCCACTTCTTAATTGGACAGCTTCTACCTGTTCATTGTTGTTCTCTTTAGAGTTGATCTCAGTGTTGCTATAAAGATTTCCTTGGGGTATATTGCTAAGTGAATTAGCAATTTGTCCTAGTTGATTCTCTATATTTCTAATCGTAGCATTTTGACTTTGCAACTAGTTTCCCATTTGCAATATCACATCTTCTATAAACATCTTATTATCCTCAAATTGTAGATCATTATTAGAGTCCAGTGAGGATGAAGGTCTATAATTTGTGTTCCTCTATTTATTCTAACTTCCATTAGGATGCATAATTATTTTCTCATTGTTGGTTTCCACCCCAAGTAGTTTGATTCCGGTTAAAATTAGGATAGTTCTTCCAACCTAGGTTGTAAAAGTTAGAACATGAGTTTTTTATGGTATTTAAAGCCTCATATGATAAGTTAGAATCAATCATATGCCTTAATGAACTTTCCTCACTTACTGGAATAAATTGAGGCTGGTTCATTCCAAATTGGTCCAACTTCCTTGATATTGCAGCAACCTGAGATGCAAGAATTGGAATCGCATTTTTATCATGAACAGTAGCTACTTTTTAAGGATTTACCCTAGCATAGGGCCATTGAAGTCATTTATAGCCATTAATTCAATTAACGTATATGTTTCATCACATGGTTTTGACATTAATGATCCACCAGTGGCAGAGTCAATTTTAGGCATAAAGGAACCTACTGACCCATTGTAAAAATTTTGAATGATTAACCAATCGGGCAGAGGATGGTGTAGACACTTTCTTAGGAGTTACTTAAATCTTTCTCAGGCTTCGTATATTGATTTCTCTTTTAACTGACAAAGTGAGATAATATTGTTTCAAAGTTTAGTAGTTCTTGAAGGAGGAAAATACTTAGCTAGGAATTTCTGAGTTAACTCCTCCTAATTTTTAATAGAGCCAGGTGCTAATGAGTATAACCACATTTTAGCCTTATCCCTTAGTGAGAAAGGAAAAAGCCTTAGTCTAACCACATCCTCTGACATGTCGTTATAACGAAATGTAGCACAGTTCTAGAAAACTTAATAAGTGTAAATAGGGATCCTCCGAAGAAGTTCCTCCAAATTGGTTGTTTTACGGTAGTTGGATAATATCTGGATTTATTTCAATTGAGTCAGCTTCTACAATAGGGTTTTGTATACTTGAGTGAATTTCATCTATCTTAGGATTTATATAATCTCTCAAAGATTTATGATGATTTTTCAAATTATTATTTTGAATGTTTTCTATTTCCATTTCTAGTTCGTCAAGTCCTTTCTCTTTTTTGATTTTTTTTTCTTTTTTCTAACTCAGGATTATAAGGCACAAGTCCTGCAGATTCTTTATTTTGTATATGCAACACAACAAACAATACATTAACAATTAAAGAAATAAAATAAAAGATATATTCCATACAATAAAACATTTTCACAAACACCTTTTCTTTTACTCAAACAATTTTTTCACAGTACTTTTTCATACAAAAAAAAAAACTTTACACACAAAAATAATTTTTACGACACTACAGTTTCTAAGTTTAAGCCTAATTACTTCAACTAAAATTTTCCTCAAGTTCTTACTAAAGTTTTCCCGGTAATGACACCAAAAACTTGATGCGACTTTTTTATATGTTATGCATAAAAAAGTTGACACCCCTACTTGAAGATTTTAATCTCCGGCAACGATGCCAAAAACTTGATGCGGACTTTATTTTTTTTATTTTTTTGATTAATTTTATATATTCTATATGGTAACAATGATATAAACACAAGTATATGTATCGCTCAAGTAATACAGGGCTGTAATGGAGTCCTATTTATCAATCCTACAGAGTAGTGAGGAAAGAGGTCCTTAGTCAAAGTTCTAGTCTACTACTATTAGGTCTTAGATTGGAATGTCAATTAAAATGGTATTTTATCTAGCAACTACTCCTAAATGTAAATGTTAAATATAATGATAATAACTATTCCTAAATGCAAATCTTAATTCTAAAGATAACTCCTTTTTAGATGAAATGGTTTGGAGGATTTAGAGATGTTAAAAACTACTATTTTTATATAGTGAATTGGATAATGTAAAGGAATGAGATATATTAAATATTATTTGTGCCAAATAGGAGCAATTTTAATTCTCTACCCTGATTCAGTGTTATAGAAAATCATTGGCAAATCTCAGGTTTAGTCCCTGAATTTGTGGTTGCGCTGAGAGGATACTGGCTCTCACTCCAAAGCTCCCACTTCCCTTCCCCTGAAGTTTAACGCTCACTTTAGTTCTTAAATTCTTAGACCAAATTAGAGATTTTAGTCTGTGACCCTAAAATCTCCAATTCTATACCCAAAAATATATATATTTTCCCATTTGTTTGCACTCAACTCCCATGAACTTCACCATCCATGGAATTTGAATGTGGTTCCACTTTATTAAGAATTACACTGCCCTCTTAGGTCTGAATGCAAGTACAACAAATTTTAACACTACAACGGGCCCTTATTGTAATGTAAATGAAGTGCAATTAAAAACCATCACATTTATAATTAAAACTTCTTCAAACATGCATCCCAATATCCTAAACATGAATCCTACTCATTGCAAAAGAAAAATAAAAGGAAAATAATGGCATAATCATCTCATGTCACTATTTTCAAAAGAGAAGAAAGCGTAAGAGAAATGCATCACAAAGCACAAAGAAAATACAACTAAAAATTTCATTAAATAAAAGCAAATCCATTAGATAAGTGTTTACAAAATTATAAGATAATAAAGAACACAATACATAGCTTTTTTTCCTAGAAAGAAAGATGAAAATTTCTCCCACAAAGTCTCTCGCTGATCCATGCAATGCTAGAACATTCCCTTACAAATTCTCTCAAAATCCCCTCACCAATCCCTCTAAAAAGGTAGAAATCTATATTTCTACTCCTATTTTAAGATCTCAAAACATTGTCCATAGTTTTCAACTAACACACACCACCTTTTCTGACATAAAAGTACTCTATTATAGTGTAGGGATGAATATCCCAAGAGATGCCTCAAGCAACCTTCCAAAAAGCTTCCAAACACATTGAATCTTCTAGAAATTTGCCCAAAATTGCATCTACACTATCTCGAGCACTGTAGGCGCCATTTTGGGTGCCTTCAATGCCCTTTTCATGTTGTTTTCTAAAGTCTAGCATTGTCGTCACCGGTTCTGGCACTGTCGGCGCCCACCCTGCGCAGCTCTACCATTTTGCTTTATTTTGCTCCATTTTAGCTATGTTTCGCCCCATTTTAGTTATGTTGCATTCCTAACAGATAGACCTACAAAATAAGCATAAAAAACTTCCTTTAAAGTATAATTTCATTCAAAAATATACAATAAGTGTAAAAGAGATTAAGCATAGAAAGACATATCAAAATGTGTCAGGACAGAATTTTCTTTCTTGCAAGGCTTTGCTCCAAATTGATTCATTTTTGCTTCTTTTTCTCCAAAACTCCATTTCTTATTCCTGAAACAAAAAATATGTAAAATGCCTTCCTTTAAAGTGAAATATCATTGAAGATCACCAAATATATGCATTAAAAACATATGAAAAAGTGAACATTTTTTAGGCGTATCAATAACAAACCATCAATGACATTTTCTATTTTTACATAAAAAATTAAAAGATATAATTAATCTCATAGAGTATTATAATCTAACATACAACATACTTTCTCTCTCCAACATCGAGTAGTATAATAGTGCTATTTTGAGGTGATATTAAGATTTTGAATGTCGTGAGTTTATATTTATTATATGTAAATGCATAGAAATTATGTTATATGTATGTAAATTCTCTTTTTATTGGAAAATTTACATAGATGAAAAAGAATTCTAAAATATTTATTTATCTCACACCAAGACTTCCATACATACATGGTGTGTTTTTTTTTTTTTTACTTGGCCACCAAAAACCATATAAGTCTTCTTTCTAAATGATCAATTTCAAAGAATAATATTTTACCTCAAAGGATAGGAATATTAAATCAGAATTGACCTAATGATCCAGATAAAATTTTTATGGATTTGTGGAACCAAGATTTTTATCCACAAATGTAAGATAAGATTTAATTGTGGGGATCTTGTTTCTTACAAAGCCAAGTACTTAAAGTTTATTACATCTCTAAGATCATAGACTCTAAGGAAAACTCTTGATTAATAAGATAGACCAAAATTTTCTAGATTAAGCATTATAAAATAGTATTTAAATGGACGAGGCTTACTAAATAAGGGCATAGATATATAACTATACCTGGTGAGAAATAATTTAGAAAACTTTATGAGATTAGGTCAAAAAATTAGTCAAGAGCACTTCATTTGAGTGACATAAATAATTAAGAATCTTAAACTAAGAATAGAGTTGGGTAAAAAAGAATTCAAGATGATAAAATGAAAACCAAGACTCTTCAAGGAATTCTAATATGCGGACTAACTTAGACCTTGGGAGTAATGTATCAAGTCAAGATACCCATGAATTTCTGTCATCTCAGGCACATTAACATCCATTTACTATGACAGGCCTCATAACCAAAATCCTCCTTAAATGTCTTAGATTAAAGGATTTATAGTTTCGAAGTAGTCTAAAATGCCTCCGCCCATAACCATGTGTTACATCTTCTATGGTATTCCCTTTAGCATCAGGGGGTAGGTTTATTTATTTTATAGGTCTTAGTCCATAAAGCTAGCTAGGGTACCTAGACTAACCCAGGCTTTTATACTTAGACTATCCTAGGGTTGGTGTATGGCCCCAAGTTTAGTGTCTAGGTTAGCTAACCTGAAGTTCATGTCAGAGCTCCTTAGAATAGATTCTCGTTCTTTATCTTGGTGTATACTAGAAGTTTATTTGGATTAAATATTTAATTAATTTTTAGGTTTGTCTCCTTAGATTTGTCATTCATGATTGAGAAATCAAGATATGTCTAAGTTCTGATTAAAAATTTTATGTTTGCAAACTTTGTAAGAATTTTTTGTCCTCCATTTTTATTTTATGTAGTTTTGTTATTTTTGTTTTGAAGCACACACTTGAAATAACATAAAGAAAAGCATATTAATAACCTAGAACTAAACTCAATTTTCGGGTTGAACATGGCTCAACCATTTTATTTTGGGTAAATAAGATTAGTCAAAGTCATTAGGATGATTTTGGAGTACTTAGGGTTATTAGGTTATTTTCTGGTTTTTTTGTTCTTTTTGGGTGATTTCGAGCTGTTTTGGGTCATTTGGGTAGCTCCAAGGTGTTTCATGTCATTTTGGTGATTTTGAGTTATTTCTTGTCATTTGGGTGATTTCAGGTTATTTTGGGTCATTTGGGTGATTTTAGGGTGTTTCGGGGTCATTTAAGGGGTTTTAGAGTGTTTCAGGGGTGTTTTGGGTCACTTGGGTGATTTCAAGGTGTTTCACGTTATTTACATGGTTTTGGGATGTTTCAGATCATTTGGGTCATTTTGGGGTGTTTTTGGCCATTCTGGTGGTTTCGAGGTATTCATGTCATTTGTGATAGGCTGGACTAGATATGACCTTGGTCAAATTCAGGTTGGGTAAGATTTGGGTTAAGAAAAAAATTGAGTTTTATTTTAAAGTATAGGGTTAGGCTGGGCTAGATCTAAACAAGGTTAAGTCTAAGTTGGGTTAGGTCTAGATTAGGTCAGGTCTGATTTGACTCAAACCTAGGTTAGGTTTTATGGTTTGGGTTTGGTTGGGCTAG
>NW_018224399.1:0-597 GCF_001263595.1 Phalaenopsis equestris
TTGGGCTGAGGTAGCTTCTTGGCATGAATTTGGGTATAGGCCATGTGAGGGCTCACGGTTTTGGGCTTTAGCTTGGGTTAAAGTGGTTAACCAAGGTTTGGGTCATGGTTAAAGCTTATAATGAGCGGTAAAAATGGCATCATAGAGTATTGACATGTGTTATAGAAAGTACTTTGATTTAACCTTCTCTTTATCCCTTTAAAAATTAAAAAAAAATTTTACCCATGAGATAAATATCAAGCTTAACCATGGGTTGGTGGCTGGTTTTAAACTCAATTCTAGAGTATAGGATGAGTTAAGGTAAGGCTCGTTTGACCATACCAAGCTCAATTGGTTTGGATTTGGCCATAAGTCCAAAAAGGTGCATATGACCAAATTTTGTGTTTGGACTAGGTTAGACATGTCAATTGGCCAAACTAAATATGGTATTTGGTGTAAGAGACCATGAGGAACAACTTTATTGAAGGGTGAAAGTCATTTTTAGGTCAATTGGTTAATCAATTTGGTGGATTTTTGATTTTTGACCCATTTTAAGCATGTTGGGCTAAGTTTGGGTCAAACTTGGGCTAGCCATGGGCTAAGTCCAAATTGATTGTT
>NW_018224399.1:17473-18030 GCF_001263595.1 Phalaenopsis equestris
GACAAATTAGTGTTATTAAGAATACTTAGCCAAATTTTAGTCCTAATTTGACTTGTGGTGTTTTAAAAGAGTTTGATTATGTTGATTTTTCTAATCCTCTTTTAACAAGTGGATTTCAACTTAAGTTCACCACTAAGTCCTTAAGACCTAAGTGAATGTATTAAGTGTGTGTATTGATTTTGAAAAGATTTAAAACTTTAAGTGATCATTATCAAGATCATTTAAACATCATTTTTATTATCAAATAAGGGTGTGAAATCATTGATTTCCAAAGTTATACCCCTAAATTCAAAAGTGATCTTATGCTAATGAACTTTCCAAAACTTTGATAATTATGGGAATTACTCTTTTATTTTGTAATTTGACGAAGTGAAGTGGGTTTCTACCAGTTAAACCCATTTTTGATCAAAATTATCAAATGAGTTAATTAAGATTATAAATTACCCATTTCCCATTTTGATTAAGCCTAAATGTTCATTAAGGCTAAAATATCCAAACTTACAATTTTGCCCCTAAGGGTCCAAATTTTCATAATTTGTCAAATTAAAGTCAAATGA
>NW_018224399.1:18341-20127 GCF_001263595.1 Phalaenopsis equestris
ATATCTTTATTTTTGAATTCAAGAAAAATATTCTAATTTTTCCTAAGTGTTTAGGAAGTGATTTAGAATATTTTTATGATCTTTATGATTTTTGTAAGTTTTAATATTTTTTTTAATTATTAAAATAATAAAAAAAAGATTAAAAATTAGGTTTTTATTTTAAATATCATTTTATTTTTATTAAATCCCCTTGATGTTAGAGAGCTCAAAAAACTAGGTTTGGTAATTTTTGGAGTTATATTTTGATTTTTGAAAATTATTTAAGTGTTAAATTTGATGGTGATCTTTAAAAATCAATTAAAAATATTAAATGATCTTAAAATCCTTTAAAATTTTTATGGTGAGTTCTCTGACTTATGAACCACAGTAGAAAACAAAAATCAAGTAATTCTGATCTCTATGTACTCCAAATTAAATGTTTTAGGAAAATTAGGGTTTGCTCAAAACACTGATGTTTTGATTCTTAAAAATCATAAAATTATTTCCTGAGCTACTCTTGCCATAGGAAACTTACATGAATTTTTGCAGAATTTTCTAAGCCACATACAGTTTTCTATAATTATTTGAGTATAAAATGCATAAAAACTTAGAAAATTAAGATCTCTGTCTAGAGATCTCTTATATCTTTGGAAAAATAGTCAAATTGTGCACTTAGACAGAGGCTACAATATATAAAAAATTGGGGTCAAGGTGATAATCCAATATGAATAGAGAATTGAAAAACCCCTAACACTAATTCATTTTTTAAAAATAATTTACGCATCAAATTAATGTGAAAATAATTCCATATATTTCTTCTCTCTTTACTAAGCAAGTGGGTATTTTTATTTTATTTTTATAAATTTTCTATGCAAATATATGGATTTTTGAAATTTAGGGGTTATTTTGTGAATTTATTAAATACCCCTATTTATTTATTCAAACCACGGGCTGACTGGATCATCGGATCCGTCGAAGAGCCATGCGACGTGCTTCTAATCGACACCGCCTTCTGAGTCAGCTGCCACGCGGCCCGCCATATTGTTCCAGAGGGTTATCCGGCTTGATCTTCGCCATCCATTTAATACACGCGAGAATGGACGGCATCCGTTCATCTTCCCCGATGGCCTTAACCGAGAGCCGTCCAACTTAAAACTTTAATATCTCTCTCGTTTCTTAATGGATTTTGATGATTTTTTTTTAAATTGTTTGTCATGAAAATACGAACACATCTATATGGTAAACATACTATGAAATCAAGCCATCATAAATGGAGAGCTCGCGAAGGCTCGAGAGAGTGAGTGAGGTTATACCTTTGCTCCGAGAGGTTTGGCCTCAATCAGAGATTCTCCACACCTTAGTTGGGTCCCAAAGAGCTTAGGGATGAAGCCTCTGGCTCTGGTGTAAGGCCTATATATGATTTCAACCACAACCAATTTTGGGTGTTGGTTGAGAGCTATGGTAGAGGCTATTTCAGAGGGGGAATTGATGGGGGTTTGGCTTCCTTCACTGTTGTGAAGGTGTAGAGCCAGTTTGTTTGAGGTTTGGTGCTGTGTAGGTTCGGATTGAAGTTTGTTTTGGTTTTGGGCAGGAATTCAAACTTAAAATTGGATTTCTATGGTGGAATTGGGAGAGGGAAATAGATTATAATGAGCTAAGGGACTCTTAGAGAAGCTCTATGAGGAGTTTGGGAGGCCTTGCTGAAATTTTTTTTTTACCACCCTATTCATGGCCATGGGGGGGCATTTTATAGAAATTGGCCAATGGGAAGCTTGGCTGGCTAATTGAGGGGTTAGCCCCACTGCTT
>NW_018224399.1:20608-21084 GCF_001263595.1 Phalaenopsis equestris
AAATTGATTGTTTTGTTTGGTGTAAAACATCATGGTGAACAACTTTTATGAAGGATGAAAGTCATTTTGAAATCAATTTGGTAGTGAATTTGGTGGATTTTGATGAAATTTGGATTTAGACCCAAATTAGGCATATGGGGCTAATTTTGGTCAAACTTGAGCTAGCTTTGGACTAAGCTCAAATTGATTGTTGTGTATGGTCACAAATGACCTCACAAAGGATTTTCAATAAAAATTGGATGCCAATTTGAGGTTTAGGGCATTCAATTGTTGAGATTTGGGGTGTTAGCCAATATTGGGGTCCCAAGGGCAATTAGGTAACTTGCGGGTGTCTGGGGCAAAAGACGAAAGATGAGCATTTCAAGTAGAATTGGATAGATATCCATTCTAAATGAACCATGGATCAATGAAATCCCCATTTTGGGTCCTTATGTATTGGTCTTAGCGAAGGTATTGTGAGGGAGGTATTGTGAGGG
>NW_018224399.1:21277-45503 GCF_001263595.1 Phalaenopsis equestris
TGAGTAAAGAAAAGAGTTTTGAGTTTCTAATGGTGAGGGTACCTTTTCTAGTTTTCTAAGACTAGTCAGTAGAAAAGTCCTATGGCTAGACCTAGGCTAATAAAGAAATTTCTAGACCTCAACCAAAAGTGAGGTAACAATATTTTAATTTATATAATTAAAATAAGCCAAAAGAGTCATCTTAGATTGAAAATTAGGGTGAGAGACACGGAGATGTCCTCTGACCATGGAAAAATTAGAGAGCGTAGCCTCTATCATGAGGAACAAACCCTTAAAATTTCAAGCCATGGTGAGTAATGTTTGATCATATAATGTTTGATCATGTGAGTAATGTTTGATCATAATGAATTAAAATACTCTATAAAGTTTTTAATTCATTAAAATTTAGACAATAAGAAAATAACTTTTATTTCTAGTTCACATTATTTTCTTCTATTCACTGAGTAAGAGGATATTTTTCTTTGATTTTGATGATTTTTCTAGAGAAAGATATGGATTTTTTAAGTTCAGGCATTTAATTTAATTTAAATAATCCATATTTTTCTACTTAAACACACAACATCAACTCATCCTATGACAGTTCTGAACTCACACGCGACACTTCACCATTTTGTGCCAACATCCACCTTAACTGCCACACAGCCCGCCTTTTCACATTAAGAGTTGGTATGGCCCAATGTCCTTCATTCATCAAATAAACACGTGATCGGATGGCTCCCTGTTATCATCCCCAAATGACCTAGCCCGTGAACCGTTCACACTAAAAACTTAACATTTTTGTCTAAACTCAACCAAATTGCATGGTGTTTGTTTCTAAACCTTCATCTACTTAAGAAAAACATATTTATTTGGTTAATCAAGCATGAAATCATACCATTACACATGGAAAATCAAAACAAGCTCGGTTTAGGGTTGAGGTTCAATACGTTTGTCTAAGAGGGGAGGTCTCAATCCGATGGTTGTGGTAGCTTTGATTGGGTCCAACTAACCTCCAGATGAAGTTCTAGGTCCTGGTGAATTATCTAGATATGATTTTGACCAAGCTCAATTTCAAGTGTTTGTCTAGAGCTATGTTAGAGGCTGCTTGGGATGGGCTTTTGTCGGGGATCAACTCCTCTCACTATGTTGATGGTGTGGGCACAGTTAATTGGAGTTTGGTGGATTATGGAGGTGTGTGGAAATATGTCATTATTTGAGCTGAATTTTTGAGCTCAAAATTGAGCTCTCATAGAAAGAACCAGTGGGGGAAAGTAGTGGGATCGAGCTTAGGATTTGTTGGAGAGTCTCTGGAAGCAAGTGGGAAGAGTTTTTCCAAGGATTTTGCTAACCTCCACTTTTGCCATGGAAAGGTCAGTTTAAATTCATGGCTACCTGATGGAGCTCAGGGCTTGGTAGTTGGTGCTAAGGCTTGCTGAGGTGGAGTGAAGAAAATCACAAGCATCCAATTGGAGTGAGCCAAGTCAGAGAGTTCAATATTTGGGTTTTGGCTATTTGGGCTCATTTGGGGTTGACTATTTATGGCAGCTTAGATGGTGGCTGGCTGGGGTTCAGTCACCTCTTGGCTCAGAGAGGTCAGGGAAGGGTTAAATATGATTTACTCCGAATGGCAAGTGATGATGGCAAAGTATTTTCAAAATAAGGATAAATATGGTTAAGATCCCTTAATCAAGCGACCAATTGTCCATAGCTCACCTATGTGGTTTAGGTTGGTTTAGGCTAGTTTAAGCTAGACAATAGAGTCTAAATGGTGGCTGTGGTGACATTAATTTGGTCACTCTGATATAGCTATCAATTTTGGTGAAGGGGTTCAATTCAGGTCAAATTATCTTGAAGTTTGGTTTGGTTTAGGCTAGCCATGACATTAAGCCCATTTAATTTATCAATTTTTTGTGAGTGATTGTCATGAGAGTTTTAGAGAAGAATTTTAGTGGTTTTGAATTTATTTGGTGGGTCAACTTGAAGAAATTTGGGCATTTGATCAATTTGGGTATGTTGGGTTTGACTTGGGTTTAGGTTAGGCTAGAGTTGAGTTATGTCCAAATTGAGAGTTTAAAATGGTCTTGGGGAATGTCATGAAGAGTTTCCAACATTAATTGGGTGCTAATTTCAGGATTAGGGCACTCAATTTGGCGGAATTTGAGCATGTGGCTAAATTGGGGTAAATTTGGAGATTTTGAATTTTAGTTGAAATTGGGTGAAATTAAGGTTTGAACAAGGCCAATTGAGGGCTCAATCTAGTTATTAGGAATTTTAGAAAAATTTTAGGATCCAAATGGAGGCAATTGAGTGGGATATGGGGTTCAATTGGGTGAGATTGGGTCATATGGTCAAAGTTGGGGGTTTTGGTTTGGATCAAAATTGAGCTCAAAACATTGGGCCTTTAGGGGCAGTTTTGGGTGAATTTGGAAAAATTGGGCCTTTAGGGGAAATTTGGGGGTTTTGGTCAAAATGGTCGAATTGGTCAAATTGGGTTTAATAAATTGGTTTTGGAGACATTTGAAATAATTTTGAGGGTTTTGGGAAAGTTTAGGGCATCAAGGGTAATTTTACAATTTTGGCCAATTTCGGGGTATTTGGGCAATATTGAAAAAATTGGGTGGTTTTGGGCAATTTGGGTAGTTTTAAATGGTTTGAAATGATTTTTGAATAAATTTGGGTGATTTGGGTAATTTCGGGAACTTTCGTCTAATTTGGGAATTGGGGGTGTTTTGGTAAATTGGGTATATTTGGGGATAAAAGACCAAGTTTGGTATTTCGGTGAAGGTGAGGTACCGACCACCCTATTTGAGCCATGGTCCAATGGAATCCTCTGCTCTAGGTCGTTCATGTGCTGGTCTAAGCTAGACTCTAGCCTAGGGCTAATGGGTCTAGGGGACCATCTACAAGTCTCCTAAAGGGTTAAGGGGTCAAAGTCAACAAGTTTGGATTTAGATTTCTGGGTGGGTTGTAAGTGAAAGTGAGTGTATGTGGGTGAATTAGCTCTAGACCAACACCCATGGTGAACCTTAAGGTCAAGCATTCCTATAGGGATGCTCCTTGAGCTCCCCCATATTGACCTCACCTACTAAGTGCTAGTGTTTAGGACCAACATTTGGAACTTCAAGTTGAGCAAAGGAAAGTTTAAAATTTCTAATGGTGAGGGTTCCTTTTCTAGTCCTCTATGAATACTCAACAGGAAAGTCCTATGGCTAGATCCTAGGCTACTAAAGAGGAAACTATACCTCAACTAAAAGTGAAGTCAACAGTGAAGTAATTAAAATCATTTATCCTTGCCCTCTTTTATGTGCATAAAGAAAATTGGCTAATCCAAAGTTTGGTCCCTAATTTTGTGGTTATGTTGAGAGGATACCAGCTCTCACTCCAGAGCTCCCACATCTCCCTCAATTGAGGGCTAACAATCTTGCATTAGTTTCCAATCAATTGGAAAAAATTGAGGATTTTAATCTTTCACCTTAAAATATCAAATTTTTTATCCAACAAAGTATATTTCCCAATCTTTTGGCAGTCAACCTTATGGATTACATTCTAACCCATGGAATTGAATGTGACTCTACCATGTTGAAGAAATCATGGCCTTTTGGAATCATATGTTTCTTAACACATTTTCACTTTTCAATTGGCTAGAATGAAAACCAAATGAAGATCAGAGTTTAAATCTTCCCAAATTATTGTCATTCAAAACCGTATAAAACAAAATCAATTTTCACAAAACATACTAAGATTAGGGAGAAGAATAATGAATACTACTCAAAATTTATGAGAAGGAAACAACATAACACAGATTTCATATATAAAAGTAAGTGTACAAAACAAAGAAATAAAAGACACAACTTATCTCACACGTCTTCCCAAGCAAATCACTAGAAGTTCCTTTTAAGAACTTTCCCTCTTTACAATAACTCTCAATTGTCTCTTAGAAATGTAATGAAGTAGAAATATCTCACATTCCCTTTCCTCTTATAATCTTAGAATAAAATATCCAAGACCCTCACTCTCCCACTTGCCTCTCACCTCTCTCTTCTCTTGCCACCAAACCTCTTTTAGCCCTAGACTCCTCTTGTTTTTAATTAGTGGTTCCCTCCTTTAAAAAAGAATTCAAAATTCCCCCAAATTTGCTCCTAAATTCACACCTTTTGAATCCCAAAAGATATGCTCATTCATTCAAGAGACATATCCCTTCATTAGTGAGCCTTCCAATATGTTTAGATAAGTTTAACCACTCCATGGGGTGTTTAAAACATTTGAAACCTTCATAGTCAGCTCAAAATTAGTCATAAACAGCCATAATCCATCAAATATCATCTTTGGCACTTCATGCACAAGTTATGGTACTGCAAGCACAAAGTTACTTAAGTCAGCGCAGTTTTGGGCTCCGGCCCTTCAGGCACCACTTCTATGTATAATGGCACTACACGTGTCAACTCTCGGGAAAATGGCGCTTTAGCTGGTAATTTGGTGCCTCAGGCATCATAATCACAATGTTCTATATTTTGCTTCAAATTTTCTCCTTTTTGCTACTTTTTTCAAAATAACTCAAATTGATAGACTTGCAATAAAAATATGAAAAATACACTTCTTTAAAGTGCAATATCACTAAAAATAAGCATAAAATGTATAAAAAAATAATACATTATTTATGTGTATCAATAATCATTTTTAGTAGTTAAAGTTTCTATGTTATCTTGTGATGAGTTTGTCATTTCTTGAGAATTGTGAAGTTATTTTTGCTTTCAAATTCTTCTTATAGTTCATTCCAATTCAGAATCATAGGGTACTACACCTTCAGATTCTGAACATCGCATGCAAAAAGTAAAATTCAAAAAGTAAATTACTAAAGCAATCTAAATAATATATTATAAGGAGCCAAGCTCCAATTCATTGAAATTAAAAAACCAGTTAAATAGAGGAGAAGAGGGCCTATAAAAGGAGGCAACCTCTCAAAACATCAAAAGGAAGCTATCTAATTCAGGGAAGAGACAAAAGATCACTAGATAATAGGAAGGCCAATGAGGGAGGAATCCTTTTGCTCACCAAAAGGATTTTAGTGTGAAGTCCCCTTCTAGCCAGCCAATTGGAAGGTTTATTACCTTCTCTATGTATATGAGTGAAAATTATGGAGTAATTCTTTAGCAATAGATGAATCCCAGAAATCCAACAGATTAAGTTCCAGGGAATATCACAGGAACCCTTGATAATATTGATAGGCAGCAAGGAATCAGATTCAACCCATAGCTAGTTAAAGTTTCTAGCAAAATAGAGGGCCCAAAAAATAGCTTGACATTCAGTTTCAAGAGAATCAAGAGCCATAACAGGAGATTGAAAATATAAGATGCACCTCCCCTCATGATTCTTGAAGACACGACCAATACCTACATAATGTGACTTGAAGTTACCATCTGTATTAACTTTGATCCAGCCAAACTTGGGAAGAGACCAGCAAATTTTCAAAACTTTAGTAATTGAAGATTTAGAAGAGGGGGCCAGCTCCAATACAACTCCAAAATTTTTGAGTTTAATCAATTTTTATACATAGGCAATGCAATTTAGGCCCACTTTCATTGGCTCTGAGGGAGTAGCTTCATACTTCAGGTGATTTCTAGCCATCCAAACAAACCAAGCCACAATATTGCAGATATCTTGAAGTTTTATACCCCTCCAATCAGACCAGCAATTAAAGGAAACATACCATGGAAGATTCATGGTTTGAACATTCAACTTTTCTAGCACTATTGTCCAAATTTTCTGTACCCAAGGAGGCAAAGAAAAGATGAGCAAGAGTTTCCTCCTCAGTCAGACAAAAAATATATCTAGAGGGTCCTCTAAGGCCCTTCAATTTCAAGATATCATCAGTGGGAATCAACTTTGAGAAGAGTCTCCAAATGAAAAAGGACATGGAAGGAGTAAGAAATCTGTTCCAAATTATGTGACCCCAATCCATCACCTGATGGGGAGGAGGAGATGGAGATATAATCTTCTTTATTACAATTCTATCCTTCTTCCCATTTTTAACAGAGAGTTTCAGAATATTAGAGATTTGAGAGGGGTTGCAGAATGGAAGGATGGGACTAAGATTCCACTTATCATATTCCCATAGATCCTTCACATACTTGTGGAAGGCTGGAGCATTTTGATCTTGAAACAGGCTTCCTTCCAAAGACCAATTATCCCACCATATGTTCACCAAGCCATCAGCAATCTCCCAGACAAACATTTTTTCAGCATCTTCCGTAATCTGTAATATCTTTTTCCAAATAGGAGAGTCCCCCAATCCCACAGATAATTGGGTAGGATGTTGGTGCTTACAGTATTTACCCCATAAGAATTCAGCCTAAGTGGAGGACTGGGATTTGAATTTAATCCAGAGTTGATAAAGGTTAGTGTGCATTATTTGAGGAAAGGAATTGAAGCCTAACCCTCCTTTCATTTGAAGGTTTACAAGCCATAACCCAATTAGTCCAGTGTTTTTGCTTCCGTTGACCAGCCCACAAAAATCTATTGAACATACCTTCCAATAATCTTTGAGTAGCCTTTTTCATAACATTCATTTGTAGAAGATAAGATGGAATGGCTGATAGAACACTTTTCAAAAGGGTTATCCTACCCCCATTGGATAAATAAGAATTCTCCCATGCTTGCAGTTTTCTTTGAATCTTCTCTAGAATATGATCAAACTGAAAATTTTTAGTTCTCCCTTTGATAAGAAACACCCCTAGATATTGCACATGAAGTTGGCTGTTGGTAAAGCCAGTGAAGTCAGAAACCCAGTTCTTAAACTCACTCTTGCATTGTTTGCTGAAAACAAAAATGCACTTCTGGCCATTCAACTTCATTCCAGAAACATCCTGGAAATTCTCCAAGAACTGCATGAATAATCTAATGGCAGGTTTGGAAGCTTTGGAAAATATAATAATATCATCAGCAAAATCCAAATGATTAATTAAGATGGAAGATCTATGACTATAAAGAGACTGGCGTTTCCTGAATGCCATATCATTCAAAACTCTTGATAAGTAGTCAAAAACCAAAATAAATATGGTAGGGGATAGTGGGTCACCTTGTTTAATACCTCCGGATGCACTAAAAAACCCATGTGAAGTTCCATTTATAAAGATTAAATGAAAATTATTAGCTATCCATCTATTGATTAGAGAGATAAAAGAAGGGGGGAAACCTCTGGCAATGAGAACCTGTTAAATTAACTTCCAACTGATTATGTCATAAGCTTTCTGATATCTAACTTGAGAATTAGATTCCCTCCTCTAGTGATTCTGTCCAGATCTAATACCAACTCTTAGGCCAAAAGAACATTATCTACAATGCTTCTATCCTTGATAAAGGCTATCTGATTCCTGCACATAAGTTGATTCAAATGAGGTTGTAATATATGGACCAGGACTTTGCTTATAATCTTTGAAATAACAGAAGTAAGGCTAATAGGTCTGCAATTTTCCCATTTTTGAGGAGTTTTTTCTTTAGGAACCAAAGTAATAGTAGAGGAGGAAAAGTATTTGGGGATATCAGCACCCCAAAAAAACTTTGGACTGTTGCAATAACATCTCCCTTCACAATCAGCCATGCCTTTTTATAAAATTCAGCTGTGAACCCATCAGGTCCAGCAACCTTTGTACTATCAATAGAATTCAGTGCTTCCCATATTTCCTTTTCATCAGGAATATCAGTGAGAGAAAGGCTTTCATTGAACTCCCTTTCCTTATCAAATAATGCGTATTGAATGGAAGGTTGAGAGGTAGAAGGTTGTTTGCAAATGTCTTGAAAATACCGAACAACATTCCAAGCTATACCTTCAGCAGTTGTAATCAATTGACCCTCCTGTGTAGTGATTTGTGATTTTATGAATAGTGTTGATTTTATGAATAGTGTTGCACTTCCTCCTGTAGTTGATGCAAGCATGATAAAATTTAGAATTTCTATCCCTACCACAAAATTTCATTCTATTGGCCGTTTGAGCATAGAACTCCTCTTGCATATTGATGGCATCCATCAGGTGTTCATTAGCAGAATGAAGCTCAATTTCAAACTCATGACCAAAGGTCATGAGTTGTTCTATTTGCAGTACCTTCTTTTCAGCCTCTAGGACTTTGCTATCAATGTTCCCTACCACTTCCCAATTCCGTTTAGAAAGATGTTTACTGACTTTTTTATGTAATAGCCATAGTTTGATACGAGGAATGTGATGGTAAACATCAGCCCAAGCCAAAGAGACTTGATTTAAAAAATCCCCATGCATGGACCACATATTAAGATATCTAAAATTGGCTTTGCTTTTAGTAGTGTTGACAGATATATGAATAAGTAAAGGTATATGGTCAGACCCACTCATAGCCAAGTGTTGGACAGATGTGTGAAGGAAATCTCTGAACCAAATGTCATTCACCAAAACTCTATCCAGCATCCCCCATATCCTCCCCCTTCTCCATGTGTACTTAGGACCAGTAAATCATAAATCATACAGTTCAGCATATTGGATATTTTCATTGAAAAAGTTCATAAGGTTGATATAAGGAGATCTTCCACCCTTCTTCTCACTAGGTGAAGAGAGGCAATTGAAATCACCCCCAACAAACCAGAAATCCCTTATAAAATTACTGAATTCTTGTAACTGTTGCCAGAGTTCTTGTCTAGCAGTGGAGGTACAACCAACATATATAAAAGTAACAAATCCATTATTGCTATTTAAGTTAATCTTCAAGTGAATAAATTAGTCTCCCTCTTTTAGAACAGTACATTGAATTTCCTGTCTGCAAAATAGCCAAATTTTACTGTTTGTGTTAATAAATAGCTGAAATCTAGGGAACTTCCTCACAATAGGGAACTTCCTCACAATTTTAGGGAACTTCCTCACAATTTTATTGACAAGTTTAGATATCATAGGTTCAAATATTGCAATGATCCAAGGTTTATACATCCTATTAAGAGCCAGGATTCTATTAAGGGATCTAGAATATGCGAGGGAAGGAGATTCCTTAGTTCCAAGGGAATTTTCTTCTTTTTTGATTTCTAAATTTGCCATCCCTCTTCTAAATTTTTTGCCATATGCATTAGCAAAGCATCTTCCAAAGGAATAGATCTTCCTTTGGTATACCAATAACAATTTCCCTTTGTTCACCACGAGGTGTTTAAAGTGCAGTACACTAGATATGTTCAACTTGAGTTGATTCTGGGATAAAGTGAAGCTGCTCAATCTGAGGTTTTAGGACATTTTGTATAGAGTTATAATGGTCAACAACACTTTTATCAATATTCTGAGATAATTCAGCCAACTCCTGTAAAGTGTCCTCCTGAATCCTTGCCCTGAAACTTCAAAATTTTGGGTTGCAGGTATATCAACAGATGGCATCTCAATTCCTTTTGCCTCTAAGCCCTCAGAATTAGGTCTGGGTAGCTTTCTTCTGCGATTGGGATGAAGTCTAAAGCACTTCTCATCAGTATGGTCAAACATTTTGCAGTGATGGTAATAATAAGGCCTTTGTTCAGCTATGATTTTCTACCAATATCCACTATGCTCAGTGCCTAACCAAATTTCCTCCACAGCTGGTAAAGTGATGTTTCTTTCAACCAGAATTCTGGCTATAGAAGGTCTGGATAAGTTGAAAGTGGGGGCGTCCAATTTCAAAGGTCTTCCCAATGCTTTGCCAATGTTGAAGAGGACTTTGTGGTTGAAAAAGTGTAATTTAAGGCCAGGTAACTTAAACCAAATGGGGACAATGAGAAGTTCTTTGTTGGGGTCAGCTTCATTGAGATACCTTCAATCAATATAGATTATTTAGAGAATATTCTAGCATAGTCTTCTTCTCTTGTTAGGTTGATGAGAATGTGTATTCCATCAAGAAGACCCACTTTCCAAGCATCTTTGAACTTTAGTCCATCAAAGAATCTTCTCACAAATTCCATTATAGGATGGCCCAGTTAAAATTTGTCAATTAAGTTGAATTTATAGCATTCTGTTAGGCCATTTAAGTCCTCAGAATAATAGATAGCCATTTTCCCACTTTTCCTGCATATAGGTTTGAAAAGAGGGTCATTTCCCTCATGGTACTCTTGAGGGAATACCAAGTCATCAGGATTTTGAACATTTTCATAACCTTTTCCAACAATGTCAGTAACTGTGGCCTTAGCCCACTGAATATTAGTGGCAAGATCAATAGTATTAGGGTCAGTCATCACTGAAAAACGCCCACAACACAAAAAATATCAAAGAGTCAAAGTAACAAATGGAGCTATCGATTTTGGGCAAAGGAGTGGCTGGTGAAAAAGTAGAGTAAGCAAAAGAATCAGTAAAGACAAATTCCAAGTAACCAAACAAAACCAAAACAACAACAAAACAGTGGAGCTAAGCAATGGAACAGCAATAATTTGAAAAACAGAAGCCCGGGAAGAAGTAAAGAGCTAGAGAAAAGCAAAAGTTGAAGAAACCAGTGATGAGAGAAGAAAAATTTAGTGAAACTTGAGAAGGCACCTGAGATTAGGGCATCAACAACATCTAGAATCATTCTGCCGAAACCCTAGCAAAGCACCACAGAAGCCAGCTGCCACATTGTGTGTGTGTGTGTGTGTCTATATATATCATACCAGAGATATCTTGAAAGTTCATCAAACATTTGTGTAGAAGCTTAACAACATTTTTGTTGGCTTGGGAAAATATAATGATGTCATCTGCATACATCAGATGTGTGACCTCCATAGTAGATGTATGGTGAAATCTGGCATAGGATTTCTGTGAAAGAGCTTGATGCAACATTCTGGAAAGATAGTCCAGGGCAAGGATGAAAATAGATGGGGAGAGTGGATCTCCTTGTTGGACCCCTCTGGTAGCATATATATATATATATATATATATCAAAAACCAAAAGAAAGAAATCACATATTACAAAATTTTGCAAAAAGGTAGATTAATAAGATCTCCCGTAAGAAGGAAAAGAAGGGGGGAACATCCATAGTAATGTTGGGTCTATCTGCCCCAACACCAGCATGAGCAAGCCAATGAGCAAGTAAGTTTCCTTCTCTATGAATAAACAAAAATTTTAGATTGATACCTTGGGAGCTATAGGAAATTATATTCTTCCATTTCAAAATATGTCAGGGGCAGATGGTGGTATTAAGGAGTATGCTAATCATGACATTGGAATCAGTCTCCACAATGAGGTTTTGAAATTTGGCTTTGGGTGCAATATAGATGGCCCAAAAGATGGCCAAAGCCTCAGCTTCCAGTGCATCAACAGCAAAAATAGGAGATAGGAAATGACGGAGGCAAGCACCATTTGAATTCTTGAACACTCCACCAATGCCAGAAGTGGATCTATAAAAGCTGCAATCAGTGTTAGCTTTCAGCCAACCAGTAGGAGGTTTGAGCCAAAACACTAGGGGTTGCTCCAAAATAGGTTGACTAGCCGAAAAGTTAGTCATATGAAGATCAAGAAAGGCCTTCCAGTGAGTAATTTTTTTCAAGAATGCTAAACAATTAGCTGCCACCTTAGAGGGAAGGGGTAGATGTTCGTCAAATTTGGCCTTATTTCTAGCCATCCAAGAGAACCAAGCCACCATACAAGGGATCACCAAAAGTTTTAAATGAAGCCACTCTTTGTAGCAATAAATGAATTTCTGTCAAGTAAGATTGGTTATGGTAACATATATATTTTCATATATATGGTAAAAAGAGCTACATGTGGCTCCTTACATGTTGATTAATCAAAAGATTACAAAAGAAAAGGAGATACAAAGAAGAACTCCAAAATAAAAACCTATGGGTTCCTCATCCAAACAACAAATCACTTAAGTTCAGAAAAGAAAAAGATCCTGAAATGTGGGGCATTGAAGTTATCCTTGTGAAGTAAAAAAGGAGAGGGAGGGAGTGGGAGAAGTAGAAATAGAAATCAGTTGAGAGTCAGGTCCACAAGTGGCTAGGTAATGTGTTGTCCTGTTCCCTTCTCTATAATTGAAGGTGAAGAAAATCTTCATATCCCTGATCAAATGCTTCTTCTAGATGATCCACTGTTGAATGTGCCATGGGGGGGGTGTTCTTATCTAACATGTATTCTACCAGGTGGGAGGAGTCAACCTAAGCCTGAATTAATTTCCAGTTGTTTGATTTTGCCATCCTCAGTGCCCAAAATAATGCAATAGTTTCTGCTTCCATTGCATCCTTAAACATAGTTGGAGATTGAAAATATACTAGGCATCTTCCTTTAGAGTTCCTAAAAACTCTTCCAATTCCAACCCTCTTGGAAGTGAATCTTCCATCAGTGTTAACTTTAATGAAAGGGAACAATGGTTTTTTCCTTGACCACCTTCAGAAACTTAAAACATTTTTGTTTATCACTTTCGCAAATATTCAAAATATTTGGAAGGTTTTTCCATTGAATCAGTCTTCTTATATAGGATAAAAGGTTGGATACCACCTTGTCAACCCTTGCTAGATGATCATCATGCTTAGCTTGGTTCCTAGCAGCCCATATAAAACAAGCAGTGATAAAAGGGATACACCCCAGGTTCTGCTCACACCAGCCCTTCCAACAATCAGTGAGTCAATGCCATTCAAGCTGCATAGTATTGATATGTATATGTGTTTGCAATTCTCTCCAGATATGTTGAGAGTAGATGCAATTGAAGAACAGGTGGGAGATAGATGCCATGTCTTTCCTACACAGGTGGCACATGGAAGGGCCTCTTAGCCCCTTTAATTTGAGTATATCAAGTATATCATCAGTTGGAAGAGTAAGTTGTTGAAGACTCTCTAAGCGAAAAAAGACATGGAGGGTGTTAGGAACTGATTCCTTAAGCACTCCCCCCAATCTACCTTGTCCCAGAGATATTTCTTTTCATATATGGTTTTGGTTAGATTATGGTTGGAGCAAGAACTAACAACCAGGTGATCCCTTCTGGTTCTATCAAATTGAAACTTGGTAACCTGTTGAACTGAATTTTCAATTAATAGTGTTTTTTGGATGTTTTCTAACTAAGTGTTGTCCTCTCAAAAATCTTTCACCATAATATTACTGTTATTGATCTCAGGCAAAGGTTCCAGGTAGTCCTCTGGACACCACCTATCGAGCCAGAAATTTATGTTCCCTTGGTCCAGTTCCCATAAGAAAAGTTTTGCAGCACCTTCTCTAACTATTAGCATGTTCTTCAAAGTTCTAGAGTCCCCCAATCTTCTAATAATGGAATTGGGGTGAGCAAATCTTCAATAATTAGCTTGCATAAACTAAACCCAGAGGGTATCTTGATGTTTGAACTTTAACCAAAGTCTGCACAAACTTATTTGCTAAAGTTGCTCGCGACCCTTAAACCCCAGGCTACCAGCATAATAAGTTTTTGCCACTTTCTGCTAGCTGTCTCAGATCATCTGCTTTCTTTTCCCAGTCCAAAGGAATTTGTTGAATGTTCTTTTAAGCAAAATCTTGGTACTCTTCTTCATTGTAGCCACCTGTAGAATATACATTGGGAAGGTAGTGAGAATGCTCTTCACTAAGGTTATCTTGCCACAATTGGAGAGGAATGAATTAGCCGAATTCTAAAGTTGGGAGTTTGTTTTGTCTACCACCCCATCAAATTGTGTTAGTTTAGTCCTTCCCTTGGTTAGTTGGACCCCCAAGTATTTGAAGGGTGCTGACATTTGTGTGAAGTCAGTAAGCTCTAGAATCCATTGCTTACTCTGAGGGGATCTTTTCTGCTGAATAAAACATGTTTTTTTTCTAGATTGATTTTCAATCCTGAGGAGTTCTGGATTTCTAGCAGACACACATGTAGCCTCTTGACTGAAGCTTTTTTGGCTCTAGAAAAAAATTAAAATGTCATCAGCATACACTAGGTGGCTGATATCCAAGGTTGATTTATGATGATACTTGTTGTAGCTCTTCCTTTAGTTTGGCTTATGAATTAATCATGATAAGTAATCCAATGCAATAATGAAGATAGTTGGAGAAAGTGGGTCTCCTTGTTTAAGGCCCTTGGAAGCAGTAAAGAACCCATGTGCACTTCCATTTATCAGTACTGAATTCACATTCCCTTCAATCCATCTTTTGATGATCATACAAGAGACATTGGAGAAGCCCCTAGCTCTCAGAATCTTCATAATAAATTCCCAATGTATGGTATCATAGGCCTTGTCAAGATCAAGTTATAAATCATATTGCTACCCCAACATGGATTATCTAAGTCCAGTAACAGTTCCTGTGCTAGCAGTACATTTGTCGCCAATACTTCTACCTTTGACAAAAGCTGCCTGCTTAGGACTTATAATATGTTGTAAGATTGGCTGGAGCCTCTTCACAATAATGTTACTTATGATTTTGCTCATCACATTAGTAAGACTTATAGTTCTGAAGTTTTTCCAGCTCTCTCTGAGGTTTGATTTGGGAAGGAAGACAATATTGGTAGCACGGAAGTACATTAGTAAGGCAACCCTCTTAGAAGAAATAATGTATAACATTGTTTATATCACCCTTAATGATGTACCAAGCCTTTTTATAGAAATTAGTTGTGAGCCCATCAGGCCCAGTAGTTTTGGAGCTATCTATTGAGAGAAGTGCATGTTTAATTTCCTCTTCTTCAAGTACTTTAGCTAGATTGACAGCAGCAGTAAAATCATGATCAGAATCAAACAGACTGTGATCAATGGGGTCCCTTACAAGACTTGTCCATTGCATCAATTGCTGACAATATTCAACAACATTTTGAGATATTTCATCATTCTTGTTCAACCAGTTGCCTTGAGTATCATTAATTTTGTGGATATTGTTACATCTCCTTTGGTGTTTGATGCAATCATGGTAGAATTTAGTGTTCCTGTCACCTTCTTTAAACTTAGTTTTGTTAGCTGTTTGCCTAAGGAAGAGCTCCTGCCTAGCCACAACAGTTAGGAGCCTATCATTAGCTTCTAACAGTGATGCTTCATCCACTTGGCCAAGGTTGTCCCCTTTCAAAATCCTTGACCTCCTTCTTAGCTTGTTCCACAGCAGTCATAATGTTGCCAAGTGCTCCAATTCCACTGACTTAGAGCTTTCCCAACCTTTTTCTATAGTATCTATAGCTTAATCAAAGCATTGGGATGTTTAAAATCTTTCCAATGATTGTTTACATTTCGAAGAAACTCATGATGAGTGGCCTGGAAGTTAAGATATTTGAAATTAGGTTTGCTAGGTTGATTAGAGGCTAAAATGTTAATAAGGGTTTGTGGTCACACCCTGCCATGTTGAGGTGTGTGACAGCAGTATGTAGGAAGGTTTGTAGCTAATTGTTGTTTGCCAGAATTTTGTCCAATCTTTCCCAAAGTTTCCCTTTTCTACAAGTGAAATCAGGGCCATGATATCCCAGGTCAAATAATCCTGAGGCCTGAATGTTGTCATTGAAATTTGTCATGATGGTAGTGTTTAAAGGTTGTCCACCCTTCATTTCAGTAGGAGAGGAAAGATAATTAAAGTCCCCCCTACCAACCAAGGTTTATCAGTGTTTACATTGATGTTTATTAATTTAATACAAAGCTTTATTCTTGCAGCATAGACGAAAGTTGCATATCCATCCATCCATATCTTAATATTAATGTTAGGGAGAATATTAAAACTAGGGAAGAATTTTTGATATTTTTGGGGATTTGTATGAGCCAAGGGTTCAAAATGGCTAAGCACCAAAGTTTGTGTTTCTTATTCAAATATTTCATCCTTTTGAAAGGTAAGGGGTGGGCTATCCCCCTTATGTTCCAACATAAAAGGTTAAACATGTTGAAGGGATTTTGATCTCCCCCTAGCTAATCTACGGGGGGACTTCCTTCTATAAGAATAAGGGATTCCAGCCTCCTGACTGTGGGATTCTATCCAACAAGTTTTCTTCTTCCTCTTCCCCTTTCTGTACTTGCCACTCATTCTCCAGGTTGTGTTTCATCTCCAAGACCTTAGATGCATTTGGTGTTGTAGCATTGACTGACCATTCCTTGTGTTCTGTAGGAGTATTTTCCTCAGCCTCTTGTGA
Organism: Phalaenopsis equestris; assembly: GCF_001263595.1. Lineage (NCBI taxonomy): Eukaryota > Viridiplantae > Streptophyta > Magnoliopsida > Asparagales > Orchidaceae > Phalaenopsis > Phalaenopsis equestris. The sequence continues at coordinate 37,262 of NW_018224399.1, forward strand.
TGTACAGATGGTAATTCCCTCATCCATCATAGCAAAAATAGGCATTGTTTCTATTTTTTGTGCATCTGCATTGTTCGATTCCTCAAGGGGAGTTAAAACCTTTTGCCCTGCTTCCTCTACATTCAGTCCTTTATCGTGCTTGTATATTCTAACAAGATTCTCCACATCAGTCAATACTATAGAAGCAGCCTTTCCCAGAGGGAATGGGGGGAAGCCTCAACAGTAGGTGACTTCTGTGTTGTAATGTTCAGTGTGGGAATTTCTTCTATTGTAGCTCTTGTCATTTGTTCATTTGCAAAGGCTGCTTCCTTATTTTAGGTATTAGAGTTTGTTTTGTAGGGGGGTGAAGACTGTAACATCTTTCCAAAGTGTGGTGCAACATTTTACAATGTTGGCAATAGTATGGTTTTTATTCAGTAATAGTTTCCTTCCAGAAGCCCTCAGTTTCAAAGTCTATCCATTTCCTTTTCAATTCTGGGAGTGTGGCATCTCTTTCAACCTATATTCTAGCTAGTCTAGGTTTTGCTTTGTTGTAGGTAAGGGTGTCCACCTTAAGAGGTGTTCCTAATGCCTTGCCAATGTTGAATAGGGCATTAAGCTTGAAGAAACGGAGGGGAAGGCTGGGCAACTTTTACCTAATGGTTACCACAAGGGGCTTCTTACTTGGATTAAAGTTTGAGGTTGATTTTTGGATTTTGATGGTATCCCTGCAATCACTAAGGATTTCTTGGCGAAGAGCCTTGCATAATCTTCTTCCACTGAAAGTTGAATGAGTAGATGTCTCCCATCAAGTAGTCCAATTCTCCAAGCCCCAATGAAGCAAAGGGAGTAAAAAATTCCTCTGACAAGTTCCATTTTGGGATGTCCTAATTGGAATTTGCCTATTAATGTGAACTTCACTTCTTCCTTTAATGAGACCAAATCCTGATTTGAAAAGTAGAAAGAAGTTTCCCCATATTTAGAGCCAAGTGGGTGAATGCAAAGGCAATAACTCTTGCCAGCTGCTGTGTCATGAAAATCTTGGGGAAATACCAGTTTGTGAGGGTCCTGTAAGATGTTTGTGGCTCTACCCACTACCCCAGCATAAGTAGCCCTTATCCACTGAGCATCACTATTCACATCAATGGGTGTGGCCATAGAGAAGAGAAAGTCTATCATAGTAGCCCCTAATCTAGATGTGATCAACCTGTCTCACACGAAAACCATGGAGACAAACTAAAACACAACAGCTGAAGGTAACCAAAGACAGAATACCCAAATTTTGTCACAAGTCCTCCTTAGTGACAAAAAGATATTTTTGAATCAGCTTCAAAAGAGTAGCACCACTCTTAAAAAGGCCAAGCCCAAGATTAGTAAGATCAGATTCTTCACCGGCAAGAACCAAGCAAGCAAACTAAAGAGATAGCAAAAACTACACCACAGGAGACCAAAGTATCCAACAAGGCTTAGCTCCAATGGAACAATAACTCTTTCAAATCTTCACACCCAGGAGAACTCAGAGTAAAAAACTTCCCCAAAAAGGTGGCCAAGTAGATGGAAGAACCCAACAGACCACCACTTCAGCTCTAACCACCAGCCAGCACCAGCAAGTCCTCATCCCACCAGAAACCCTAGCAGAGCTCCTCTTCAGCCGCCACCATGATTCTTATATATATATATATACAAGGTGGATAGTTGTTTATAGCATGACAAGGATGGAAACCCACCCTCAAAACCCCCTGACACTGTAGCAACCTGTTTCTGTGCTGCCTCAACGCCCACTTGATGGTGGAGGTGGAGGCGAAGGATTTGATTCCTGAATCCGTTCTAAAGAAGCAAAAGAGGGAAGAACAATGGGCTTGTGAGAAAACAAGAAAGCTTAAAGAGAAGCAGAAGAAGAATTGCGAGAACCGCAAGCTGATCTTCAAGAGGACGGAACATAATGCGAAGGAGTACGAGAATCAAGAAAAGGACCTAATTCAGCTAAAGTGTGAGGCAAGGCTGAAGGGATGGTTCTATGTGTGTCCCAAGGCCAAGATTCTTTTCATCATCAAAATCCATGGTATTATGCTATGCACCCAAAGACTCAGAAGATTTTATAGCTTTTGCGTTTGAGATAAACCTTTAATGGTGTGTTCGTGAAAGTGAACAAGGCCACTATTTACATGCTTTGGAGGGTGGAGCCATATTTTACCTATGGCTATCCTAATCTAAAAAGTGTGAAAGAAGAGATTTACAAGAGAGACTTTGGGAAATTTCAGAAGCAAAGGATTCCATTAACCAACAATTTTATCATTGAACAGGGTCTTGGGAAGCATAATTTTATTTGCATTGAGGACCTTATCCATGAGATTTTCACTGTGGGCCCTCACTTTAAAGAGGCCAACAACTTCCTATGGCCATTCAACCTGAAAGCACCACTTGGAGGACTAAAAAAGAAGAGAAATCATTACATTGAGGGAGGAGAAGCAGAGAACAGGGAGAACTACATCAATGAGCTGGTTAGAAGGATGAAATAGGTTCTAGTGATTCCGACATACATCCATTTTTGTTGTTTGAAATGAGACATCAAATTGTGTTGCAGTTTTGGTGCTTACATTTTTTTATACTTTTTAAATATCTCTACTTGCTGTATTATTGATTATATTTCAATTGAATTGAATTTCTTCTAATATATATATATATATACCACAACTTGTAGCTAGCACTCACTGTACATTTCTAGGCCTAGAACCAATTATAATTTTAAAAAATTTGAATTAAGTTAAAACCAATTAATTTATTTTTAGTAATCTTAGAGTTCAAATAAAGTTTCAAAAAAATTTTGAAAAGATATTCTCTTTTTAAAGTCCCATTTTTTTGCGTCCCAGACAATGGCGCCAAAAATACATAACATAAATATCTAACTTCTTAGATATTGCTGCAACTTGAGATACTAAGATGTTAAAAGTATCATCATCATGAATATTAGACACTCTTTTAGGATTTACCCTTTCAAAGGGCATTGAAAATTATTAGTGGCCATTTCATTAATTAAGGCATGAGCTTTATCAAATGATTTTGACATTAAGGATTGACCAACAGTAGTATCAATTATAGATCTAAGGGATCCTATTAATCCAATATAAAATCTTTAAATAATTAACCAGTCTAGTAAAACATGATGTGAAGACTACCTATATAGATCCTTAAATCGTTCCCGAGCCTCATAAATTCACTGCCCTACATACTGAATAAAATAAGTAATTTCAATTCTAAGCTTAGCAGGTTTTGAAAGAGGAAAGTATGTAGCCTGGATTTTTTGTCACATATCTCCCAAAGTTTTAATTGATCTTGGTGCTAATGAGTTTAGCCACATCTTAGGTTTTTCCCTTAAGGAAAAAAGAAAAAAGTCAAAGTCTAATCACATCATTTGATACGCTATCAAATTTGAATGTAGCAAAAAGTTCTTGAAATCTTACAAGATGTAAATTTGCATTCTTAGTTGGTGTTCCCCCAAACTGATTATTTTACACCATTTGTATTATTACAGCTTTAAGTTCAAATGAGTTAGTTTCTACAGCAGATATTTAAATATTTATGTGAATTTTATCTACCATAGGGTTTGCATAATCCCTTAAATGAGTTAGTTTCATGAGCTATTTGGAAAATTTTCATTACATAATTATCTAACTTCTTAGATGCAGCAACTTAAGATACTAAGACGGTAAAAGCAAGCATCATTATCATTAATACTAGCCACTCTCTTAGGATTAACCCTTTCTGAGGGCCATTGAAAATTATTAGTGGTCATTACTTCAATTAAGGCATGAGCTTTATCAAATGATTTTGACATTAAAGATCCTTCAGAAGCAACATCAATTATAGATCTAAGGGATCCAATTAATCCATTATAAATGTTTTAATAATTAACTAGTCAGCTAAAGCAAGATGTGGAAACTTTCTAAGTAGTTCCTTAAATCATTCTCAAGCCTCATTAAATTGAACCCCCTACATACTAAATAAAAGAAGTAATATCATTTCTAAGCTTAGCAGTTTTTGAAGGAGGAGAGTATTTAGCTAAGAATTTCTGTCTCATATCTCCCCAAGTTTAAATGGATCTAGGTACTACTGAGTTTAACCACATCTTAACTTTATCTCTTAGTGAAAAAGAAAAAATATAAGTCTAATCACATCATTTGATACGCTATCAAAATTGAATGTAGCACAAATTTCTAGCAAACTTGCAAGATGTAAATTTGGATCCTCAGGTGATGTTCCCCTAAACTGATTATTTTGCACCATTTGTATTATTGTAAGTTTAAATTCAAATGAGTTATTTTCTACATCAGGGTTTTGAATACTTAAGTCAATTTTATATGTCGTAGGGTTTACATAATCACTTAAAGGTCTTTGTAAATTTGGATGCTCAGTTTCATTAGTTAAAGTTTCATTGTTTTTTTGTGATGAGTTTGTCATTTATTGATAATTTTAAAGTTATTTTTGCTTTCAAATTCTTCTTATAGTTTGTTCTAATTTAGAATCATAGGGTACTACACCATCAGATCCTGAACTTCGCATGCAAAAGTAAAATTTAGAAAGTAAAATACTAAAGCAATCTAAATAAAGTAAAATTATATATATATATATATATATATATATATATATATAGTTGGAGAGTTAAGTACCCTCCCAAAAACATAAAATGGAAATAAAAAGAAAGGGAACACATAATGTTGGTCATGTGTTTGTATGAGCACAAAAAGAGCAATTACACACAAGGACCAGCAGTAGGCCTACAACTATGTAACTCAAAGCCTTCCCCCAAGGGTCTACTTCCCATATCAGTTACATACAATTGATATAGGGGAGTGCCAAATTATCTCAATTTAGCAGGAATTTTAGTTCAGGTGTAAGTGACAGCCAACAAAAACTTGTTCAGTGTTTCTACCCTGGGAGGCAAGCCAATGAGCTGGACTATTACCTTCTCTAGGAATGTGGTTGATATTGATCATGTATCTGGGTAGTAGGGCAGCTAAGGAGATTGTTCCATCTGAGATTGTTCCATCTGGTTATATTCCAAGGGGGGTCTCATCATGAAGGAGAATTTTAATGCAATCGGTAGAATCTGTTTCTATAATCAAAGGACCCATATGGCGGTAAGAAGCAATTTTGATGGCCCAGTAGATAACTATGAATTCAGCCTCCAGGGCATCTTTTGCCACAGCAGGAGCAGTGAAATATATAATGGGAGAACCAAGAGAGTTTCTGAAGATTCCCCCAATACCAGCATGACCCTTTGAGAAGCTGCCATCAGTGTTGACTTTCAACCAACCAGTAGGGGGGACTCCAAAGGATTAGTTTGAAATATTGAAGAAGAGGAGTATTGTTTCCTGGAGTCCAGTGCTTTATAAATAAGAGATACAATTCATAATCACAGATGTAGACCCTGAAAACTTCTCATCAATTTGCTGTGGTTTCTGTACATCCATATGAACCATGCCACAATACATGATATCACCCAAAGGTTGTTGTTATGCCAATCTGTCCAACTAGAAGAGAATTTATTCCAGCTTACATTCTGACTATTAAGATTCAGGAGCTTGATTAAACCAAACCAAATTTCTTGTGAGAGTTCACATGTGAAAAATAGGTGATCCAAGGTTTCTTCAACAACACAGCAAAGAGGGCAGATTGAAGGCCCTCTCAGCCCTTTCATATTTAAATATCATCTGCAGGAAGTAAGGAATGCCAAAGTCTCCAGCAGAAGAAGGACATAGAGGGAGTTAGGAATTTACCCCAAATGACTTTACCCCAAGGCATCTGGTTCCAATTAAGGAAATGATGGTAAATGTAGGCTGATAATTTCTGGGAGTAAGCCTGTTTAGTGATTATTTTGTCTTTGGGAATGGAAGAGATAGGAGTCTCCTTAACCCACCTCACCTGTTCACTGGTAAGAATAGTGTTCAGCATCCTGCAGTTCCACTGATTATCAGACCAAAAATCCCTGACTAGACAATGAGTGTTGGGATTAGGGTTGAGGCATTCAAGTTTCTCATCATTGCTGACCCAGTTATCTAACCAAAAGTTGATATGCCCATCTCCTAGCTCCCAAATGAAGAGTTCCTCATCTTTATTTCTGATTTTCAGCAGTCTTGTCCATTGTTTGGAATCCCCTATCCTCTTGGATACCACAAAAGGATGTAAAGATTTGCAATATTTCCCTTTTAGAAATCTAGCCCAAAGGATATCCTGGGAACTGAATCTGATCCATAATTTGCAAAGATTGATCAAACCCAGGTGTTGGAAGTCTTTAAAGCCCAGCCCACTAGCTTGTAAAGGTTTACATAATTACTGCCAAGGGAGCCAGTGAAATTACTTCCTTTGACCAGACCAGAGAAGTTTGTTGAAGATCCTTCCAATGGAATCTTGAGTACCCTTTTGCATGGAGAACATTTGAAGGACATAAGAAGGCATTGCAGTGAGAATACTCCTCAAAACTGTGATCCTCCCACCATTAGAGAGGAAAGAGTTAGTCCAATGTTCAAGTTGTGCTTTAATCTGATCAATGACATCTTGGAAATGTATTTGTCTAGTTCTGCCTTTGAGTAGAAGTATTCCAAGGTATTTAATAGGGAGGTTGGTATAGCAGAATCCAGTGTATTCAGAGATCCAGTGGTTGAGCTGAGATGAGGAGTTTTTATTAATAGTAAATTGACATTTTTGTTTGTTGAGTGCCATACCTGAAGTATACTGAAAGTGGAGAAGGCAATTATAGACCCTCCTGACAAAATTCTTGGCAGCATTGAAGAAAATAATAATGTCATCAGCATAAGCTAAATGGCTTATAAGGATATTAGATCTGTGATGGAAAGCCATATGAGGTAAATTAGAAACCAGCCTATTCAATTGTCTTGAAAGGTAGTCCAGAGCAAGTATAAAAATGGTTGGAGACAAGGGGTCTCCCTGCTTGATCCCCCTTGTAGCATTGAAGAAGCCATGACACTTGCTATTGATCAGAATTGAATGTGCATTGCATTTAAGCCATCTGTGTATCAAATTAATAAATTCTTCATTGAAACCTCTAGCAGAAAGAGTATCAAGGATGAATTCCCAATTAATGGTATCATAGGCTTTGCTTATGTCCAGTTTGAAAATCAAATTTCCTCCTCTACAATTACTGTCCAGATCTAGCAGGAGTTCCTGGGCAAGAAGTATGTTGTCAGTAATATTCCTCCCATTAATAAAAGCCACTTAGTTGTCACTAATGAGATGTTGAAGGTGGGGTTGCAGCCTAAACACAATGATTTTGCTGATTATTTTGGAGATCACAATGGTTAGGCTGATTGGCCCGTAATCCCCCCAAGTTTTCCTATGTTGATTCTTAGGTATCAGAGTGATGGTGGAGGCACTGAAATATTTGGGGGGTCCACACCAAGAAAGAAGTTTTGGACAGCAAGGATAATGTCTTGTTTAGTCCTATCCCATGTGGCTTTATAAAAGGTAGATGTCTAACCATCAGGTCCAGTAGTTTTGAGACCATCAATGGAATCTAAGGCTTGTTTTATCTCATCTTCCAAAGGGGTACTAGTGATATTTAAATTATGAACATAATGATGAAAGTTAGTGAACATCTCAGTTTCAAAAGGACTTCTACAATCCAGCTCATTGGTGAACAACTTTTGGAAATGTTGGACTGCATCATAAGCTATCTCATCAGCATTGATTAACTTCCTGCCATTGATATTGTTTATATTTAAAATCATGTTACATTTCCTTCTATGATTGATACAAGCATGATAGTATCTAGTGTTTCTATCTCCATCAGTAAATTTAGTGACAGCAGCTTTTTGTTTTAAGAAACATTCCTGGTATCTGATTTGTGCCAGCAGTCTCTCATTGGCATGGTGAACTTCATATTCAGAGTTCCTCCCCATTAGTAAGCCTTCCTCCAAGCTATGGACTTCTTTTTGGATGGCCTCCAACTGTTCATTAACATTACCAAATCTTTCCCAATTCTATTTTTTCAGATGAGAGGCTAAGTTCTTTTGACTTAACCATAATCTGATCCAGGGGTCTGCATGCAGGTTGGAATTCCAATTGTTTTCCACTTCCTTAATGAAATCATGATGTAGAGTCCACATATTCTGAAATCTGAAAGGTGTATGAGTTGGTCTAGTAGTATTCTGCATGGAGCAAAGGAGAGGTCTGTGGTCAGATCCAGCCATTGCAAGGTGAGTAACAGTAGAGAAAGGGAAGGTTTGAAACCAAAAGGAGTTGCCCA
>NW_018224399.1:45990-47991 GCF_001263595.1 Phalaenopsis equestris
TGATGATGTTTTGAGGATATTTGGTGACCATAGGTTCAAGAATTGCAAAGCACCAAATCTTGTGAAGTTTGATGAGATGTCTTAATCTTAAAAGAGAGGTGGGGTGAGCCACTCCTCTAATGTTCCAACACAATATATTAATCATGGGATCCTTAGCATTCCAAAGTGGAATACTAATCACTGATAGGAGAAAATTGAATAGAAGGTTGAGACCTTGACCTAGTTCTTCCTCTATTATAAATAGAGGTAGAGCCAGAATGAGTCTTAGCCTTCCCATCCTTCATATGAGAGTTTGTTCCTTATAGAAGTTGCTGCACCTCAGAAGTCTGCTTTTTCTTTTTCCTGGTTTTCTGAATTTGCCAATCTTCTTCTATGGCCTGTTGCAAATCTGTGATATCAGCCTCAGCAATGCTAAGAGCAGCCTCATTAATTGGGGAACTTTTCATCACACTCTTTTTCCTTGTTTTTTGACTTTGCCTATCAGCTCCCAAATCCTGCTGCACTTCAACCACAACATCTACATCAGTATCAGCCTCAGTGAACAAAGGATTTTCCAGAACACATTTCCCTTTTTCAGCAAGTGTGGGGGAGGAAGGGGTAATAATTCTGACTTCATTAGGTTCAGCCCTCACGATACAACCTGTAGAAAATTCAAAGTTGATATGGGGTTCAGATAAATCCCCTAATGGATCACCAGGGGGAAAGTAGCAGGAGGATTAGTGTTCTTATCAGAAGGAGTTTTACTATTTTGCCTGACAGTCTCCCTGTGATTAATAATAGTGGTATGATTGCTTTGTCCCTGATTAGAAACCTAACTAGCTACCCTTGGATTCATAGAGAGTATTTTTGTAGGAGGATGGAGCCTATAGCATTTCTCAACAGTGTGACCAAACATTTTACAGTGTTAGCAGTAAAAAGGCTTTTGTTCAGCAATTATATCTTGCCAAAACCCCTCTTGATTAGAACCAATCCATATCCTTTTTATCTCAGGGAGAGTAATGTCTCTTTCCCCCTAAATTCTAGCAAGAGCAGGTCTTGCCTTATTGAATGTAGGAGCATCAACCTTGAGGGGAGTACCAAGTGCTATCCCTATGTTAAAAAGTGCATTAAGCTTGAAGTAAGGTAATGGAAGACCAGGTAGCTTAAACCAAATTGGGACCACAAGAGGCTCCTTAGTTGGGTCAAAGTCTCTAGTCCAATTCTGGATGTTCATTGTAACTCTTGATATAGAAACAGCTTGTTTAGCAAATAGCCTTGCATAATCTTCTTATATTGTGAGTTGGATAAGAAGATGTCTGCCATCTATCAAATCAAGCTTCCATTGTCCAATGAAATTTAAAGAATCAAAGAAGCTTCTAACAAGGTCCATTTTGGGATGACCCAACTGTAATTTTCCAACAAGAGTGAATTTGACTTCTTCATTCAGTGAAGCAATTTTAGTTGCAGAGAAAAAAACCGCAGTTTCTCCATCTTTAAAGCCAAGGGGGTTAATGCAAGGGAAAAACCCTTTGCCAGCAGCAGCATTATGAAATTCTTGAGGAAAGATTAAATTTGTAGGATCTTGGAGAGTGTCATTAGCTCTTCCAACAATCCCAGCATAAGTAGCCATAGTCCAACTGGAATCAGTGTGAACATCTATGGGAGTGGCCATGATACCAGCCACAAGGAGAAAACCCAGAAATTTATGAGTAAATAAACAGAGAATAGGATAGAAAGCAGGAGGCCAGCAACAAAAAAACCAGAAAAAACAGGAGGCCTCCAATGGAACAGTAACAAAGCCACCACCCAGCAAGAAACAAAGAAGCAGTGAAAGGACCACCACAACCTAAGAGAGGAGTGATGGGGAAAGACTTCAAAGTGTAGAAGGAGGAGAACAAGGCACCCTGATGAAAGCAACAACCCCAGGAACCACCAGCAGCTCACCATGGTTCCAGAAAACCTAACAGAGCACTTCCCTCCTTAGCCGCCAGCATCCTGAATATATATATATCTGCCAAGGGA
>NW_018224399.1:48179-57991 GCF_001263595.1 Phalaenopsis equestris
TATATATATATATATATATATATATATATATTCTCTTTTTCAATATTAACAATTTGTTTTATAAATTTCCAAATTTTGAAGTTATATAAAACTAATCAATTTGTTATTAGTAATCGTACAGTTCAAATAAAGTTTCAATAAGAATTTTGAAATAATATTTCCTTTTTAAAGTCTCATTTTTTTGCGTTCCTAGCAACGACGCCAAAAACTTGACCTAACTTGCGATTATGTAGATATTTATATTCATAGATATGCCAGAAAATTAACCCAAAATATATTTAGCGGCTAGTGAGAACAAATATAGTATGATAAAATTTAAAGAAATAATTTTCTCACTAGGGGTACTAAGCAAGTTTACGTATTGTTTCAAGTAATATAGGATTTTCTATAAAAACTCTAGTATCAATCCCACAGGGAAACGTAAACAAAAAACGTAAACAAAAAGAAATGAAAAAGAAATGAAATTCAGGAATTTTAACTTTAAGAGAACTTTACTTAAGGCTACAACAAATATCTAAAGAAGTAAAGATGAAATTAAGTTCATTAATTTCTACATATGCAAGTAAAAAGTAAATGTAATGATTTTAAAAAATATATAAAAAGACACTTTCTCATTCATAATTAGTATAGGATTTCAAATGTGTAGAAGCTTAAATGTGGTATTGCGACAAATAGGAGCATACCTATTATTTTCTTCATTTGATTGTGTAACGAACATTGATTAATCTAAAGTTGGTGTCAAAATGTATAGTAGTGATGGGTTGGTTCTAATATCTCACTTCTAGGTTACCCAATGTGCCCTCTCAATAAGACCTACTAGTGACCCATATTATAAATATCTGAACCAAATTGAAAAAAGAAATTAGTTTATCACTATATAAACATCAATTCTACGCCCACCAAATTTTATCTCACTATCTATTTGCACTCCCCCCTCAGACGATCACCACTGCTCTTTCCAAAGTGAAATGTGATACTTACAAGTGAAGAAATCTTAGCCCTTCCAGGTCTATAAGTTTCCTTAACAAATTTTAACATGACAAGTGGTCAATTTATAAAGTAAATGAAGGACTGGTAAAAATATCATCACAATTCTTATGAATAAAAGAAGTTCTAACCAAAATCAAAATCACTTATTTGATTACCTTATATTGCAAGGAGAAAGAGAGAAAAATATTCAGAATGCATGGGGATAACAAAACAAAACAAATTTGTAAAACTCAAATCCAAAGTACAAGACTTAAAGACAAAGATACAAAAACTTATCTAAAATGTTTCCCCAAGCACTGATTTGAAGTTCTTTGACTTCTCTGACTCTAGCAACCCTTACAGGACTCACAAACTTTGAAATAACAAAGACTCACAAAGAAAACTTCCCACACTCTTAACACACTCACACACTATGTGACTCTATATATTTGACCCCCTAGCCTCTTGGAATTAATCCCTATTTATAAGGCTTTAAAAATGACCAAGGGTTGCCTTAAGAATCTCTTTAAAATATGGCAACATTCAATGATTCTTCTAGAAAATAGTTGTGGTGCCTAGGCGCCAAACTGTTGCACCTTGGTGCTAGCTGAATTCTGCATCTGGCGCCTAGGCGTCAGTTCGGCTAGTTTGGTACTTTTCATTAGTTTACCTCATTTTTGCTCCTTTTTACTCTTATACTCTTTTTCTTGCACATGCAACAAAAAACATAAAAATATCTTTCATTAAGCAGAATATCCTTAATAATTGAGCATAAAATGTGCATAAAAATAGGTAATTTTAAGGAGAATCATAAGACCACCTTAAAATGAGTAAGGCATCCTATTCTCATCTCTTCGAGATTGGTGTGAGGACACTTTAAATGGAGTAAGGCTTTTAATTCTCATCCTTCCTTGTTTGGTACCCAAATTTTAATTCTCATCTCAGAGCTAGTACCTAAATTTTTATTCCCATCTCGCAAGATAAGTATAAGACCACCTTAAATGGAGTAAGGAATCATATTCTCATTTGAGATATATGTAAAGCCACCTTAAATGGAGTAAGGCTTATAAATCTCATCCTTCTAGGGTTGGTACCAAAATTAAAATTCCCATGTCTAGGTCACTACCCAAATTCTGATTCCCATCTCTTGAGAAAGGTGTAAGACCACCATAAATTGAGTAAGACATCCTATACTCACCTTTCAAGATCGGTGTGAGGCCACCTTAGATGGAGTAGGGCTTCTGATTCTCATTTTCTTAGATTCAGTACCTAAATTCAGATTTCCATCACTTTGAGATCTGTATAAGACCACCTTAAATAGAGTAAGGCATCTGATTCTCATTCATGAACTTTGAGATAGGTGTGAGACTCCCTTAAATTGAGTAAGGCATCCTATTCTAATATCGACACCACTCGTCATCTCTTAGGTTGGATGTGAGTCTTTGTGCTTTCCTTCCTAATGTGACTTACACTTTCTATACCTCTTGGGTTGGATGTGAATCCCTGTGCTTTACTTCCCAATGTAGTACCCTCTTCTCCTTGTTTGGTCCTTTGAATTGGATGTGAGTCCCTATGCTTTCCATCGCGATGCAGTCTCTTCACTTATCTTTTATTCCTTAAATTTCCTTGAAGTCAAAATCAAAACAAAGAAACAAAATGAAACAAAGTAAATCTTCACTATGGCTGTCAGTCCCTCTAATGATTGTCTCTGTAAATTCATAAAATAGCAATTCATAAGGGTGACGAACATGAGCTCACCACACAATACTAAATCTCCTTTTGTGTTTGATGATTCAAAAGTACAATTGTTGATCCCCAGTGAGAGTTCTAAAATCTTCAGTTTCAATCAAAGGTTCACCCGTTACCCCCCAACAGAAACCTTCTTTACTCTTTTTGTGTTTTATTCTAAGTTTGATGGCTTGGAACGTCTGTATTGGTCTGGTTTTTTTTGGTCAACGCCAATACAGGCAATGTGCTTAGTTAGCACACCACACCTATTTGGGGTCCATTTGTTTACCTCATATTTGGTGAGATCGTTCCTCCCTCTTAGTGTCTAGGATCTAGCTATAGGACTTTCTTTTTGACTATCCTACAAGATTAGAGATGGAACCTACCTACATAAAAATTTAAACCTCTTCCTTGCTCTCTTTGAAACTTACATAGATGGCATGAACCCCCAACACTTGGAAGGTTGAGACCAACATGTGTGGATTCAAGGATGAGTCCTCATAGGATTGTTGAACTTAAGGCAACCCTGGACAGCTAGGGTTTGAATTCTCACACACACAAGAACATCACAACTCCCCACACGTCCTAAAACCCTAAAATCTTAACCATTAAACCAACCTCCTTTACTCTTTGAGAAACTCACATGGATAGTCTCAAGCCTTTGTCCTTCGGTTGAGATAGCTAAGACCATTAAGTGAAAGTTCATAAAATAGTTGCCATTTGTGAAGACTTGGTTCTATGGTGCTAAGCATTTCCAAGTCATCATAAACCCTAAACTAACCTAAAATACCCAATTTTGCCAAAATACCCCAAATTCCCAAAATGGCTAAACTCCACCAAAATTCCAGAAACATGCCTAACCCTCTTGAATTGGTCCCAAACTTTCAAAATTGACCAAATTTTATCCAAAATTTCTAAAATTACCTAAATACCCCTCACACTTCAAAAATTCTCAAAATCTCTAAAATTATTCCAATTGTCCCCAAAATCAATTTGAATCATCCAATGTCTTCAATTGTGCCCAAATCTACCAAAAATTTCCTAAATTTCCCAAATTTCCCCTAAAGTACCCCCAATTTGCACACAATAAATCAAATTGGTCCCAATTCTCATCCAATTCCCTCCTAGCATACTGAATTTCAAAATTCAAACCTAATTGCAATCAAACCAAAACCCAATTTGATTAGCCCATGGTTAATTTCAAAATTTAATCCATTATGCATACTTTAAAAGCCCATGCCCATATGAATTTTTAGAAGCCCATTTCATTAAATTTAAAAGGCCAAAATTAAGCCCACATGACGAAAACTCATCTTTATCATCCCATTTCAATTAAAAATATTTATCATGGGCATCATAGCAATCATATCATGCATACACGTGATCTTTTGTCCAAATTGGGCATGATGGCATCTTCTCCCAAAAAATTTCATAAAAATAAAGTTCTTTTGCATAAAAGTTCCCTATGGCATCATAAATGGCATGGGATGCCTCATGGAGCCTTCCATGGACATCATGATGTAAAACATACCAAATTTGGCAATTGGAGGAGACCACTCCCTCTTCCTTGTCCAATTGGATTTACCTTTTCTCATGCACCATTTAAAACTTGTTTTCATGCCTAAGCTAGCCATTTGAGTTCATATAAACATGTCTTGGGGTCATGGGACTCACCCTAACAGCAATGGAACCAAACCTAGCCTTTGAACCAAGGGGTTAAACCCAAACCTAGCAAACTTACCCTAGATTCACTTCCCCTTTGTACCAAACCCTTGGAGCCATCTTGAAACCAAATTAAGCTATCCACTCAGTCCCTCTGACTTCCCTTAGCTTAAAGGTGACTTGACCCTAGTCAACAACCACCTAAGCCGCCGGAAAATTCCATGTCTGAGAGGTCTCAAATGGTTTAAACATAAAACTAGTACTCTCTGAGCTTGCTCACTCCAATTAGCCATCACGACCTTTCCTCCATCCACTTAAGCGGCTCAACTGCCACCATGGCATGCCTTGTTAGTTGATTCACCATAAAGTTACCTATTTTTGGTGTAGATTTTATGATTATTTTATGTACATTTTTTATGATATTTCACTTTAAAGGAAGGTATTTTGTAAATTTTTTATTTCATGTATAAAGAATGGATTTTTGGAGAAAATGAAACAAAACAGTGTAATTTGGAGCCAAATCGAGCAGGGAAGAAAATCATGATCTGGTGCATTTTGATATATCTATCTTTACTCAATCTTCTTCATATTTATCCCATTTTTTTTGAATGAAACTACACTTTAAATAAGAGTTATTTTTATGTATAACTTGTAGGTATAACACTCAAATGGAACCAGAGCTTAAACGGGGTGAAACAGAGCCAAAATGAAGCAAAATAGTTGTGCTGCCCGCGGGGTGGCGCTATAGCAACTAGACTGGTTCCATAACACTAGTCACAGGTAGAAATAGGTACAATAGCTCTGATTCTGGCGCTATAGCGCCATAGACAATTTATGGACAAGATTTGAGCGATTCTGGGTATTCTAGGATGTTCTAGAAGCTTCTAGACAATTTGTATGCTCCATGGATTTATTTAATGAGTCAGACCCATTTGAATGAAGAGATATGTCTCTTGGAGTGAAAGGGTGTGTCTCTTGAACTGAAGGGCTGTGTCTTTTGGAAAATAGAGGTGTTTGGATTCTTTTTAAATAGAGAGGTTTGGCGCCTCTCTTGAGAGGAAATTAGAGAAGTAATTAGAAGAGAATTTGGCGATTAGAAAGAGGATTTTGACATGAATATGGAGAAGTAGATTTCCACATTTTTTGGAGAGGTTGGTGAGGGATTTTGAAAGATATGAGCAAGAAAGTATGGGCGAGGCATGAATCAGTAGGAGACTTGGTTAGAGATATTTTTTTCTTTCTTTCAGATAGAAAAAGCTAGTTATTATGTTCTTCATTTTCTAGTAATTATTGTGAACACTTTCTAGTGGATTTTTTTCATTTAAATGAAGTATTTTGTTATGTTTTATCCATGCTTCATAAGTAGTTTTTTTAACTCTTTTCTTTTAATATGAAGTTGTGGCATGTGCAAGAAAATTTATTTTAGGATATAATTCTTTTTATTTTAATGTGATGAGTAATATCTCTTTCTCTTAATTGCAATAACTTAAGTGGCAAGAAATTAGGTTAAAATCTATTGTAAGTGAAATTAAGACTCAGGTGAGTAATAATATTGCAACTTGAGTTCACTCACATTGATCGACTGGCTAGTAAAATAGTTTAGGTGGAATACAACTTTAAAAGAAATATAATTTAATTATATGTTTCTATTAGATGCTTCTAGGTGACAGATAATTGCATAAAACTAATAGAATAGTAAGCATACCTATACACTTTAAAGATGATAGGTAGACATATGTTCCTTGTTGACGCATTTTTTTTTAATTAATTTTTTCAATCCTTTTACTACTTATGTCGTTATCTTCATTTTACTTTACTTTTGCAAAGAGATAGATGCATTTTTAGAAGTTTAGATGTGCTTAGATATTCTCTTATTTAATAAATGTGATGATATTTTTGCCAAATCTTAATTAACTTTGCAAATCGATCATTTGTAATGTTAAAATCTATTGTGAAACATAATATCCCGGATGGGCTATGATTTCACCAACTGTGAGTACCAGATTTCATCTTGGGCTAAGCCGTTGCGATCACTTTAGGATAGTGCAAGTAGGTAGCGAGATAAGTTTTGATGGCATAGAATTGATGTTTATAGGGTGACAAACTAGATTCTTTTATCAATTCAGTCTAAAGTGTTGATCTTAAAGGTCCCTAGTAGGCCTTATAGAGATGGCATATTGGATAATTGATACACCAAAAATATATGCATTTTTAGACCCATATTTTATACTCATTTTTGGTGATATTGTGCTTTAATGGAAGTTATTTTTATGTTTGCAGGTTATTGATTTTAGGACTTGAAGCAAAAAGGAAGCAAAAATGATGGAATTTGGAGAAAAAATAGCATTTCTGCAGAAATACTCAGCGCCAACGATGCCAGAAGCAGTGCAGACTTATAGGACGACTAATGGATTTTACTTAGCACTGACGGTGCCAGAAGCAACACCAATAAAGCAATTTGATAGAGAGCAGCAAAATTAAATACGGGACACTGGCGCCTACAGCACTAGAATGGGCACCGACGGCGCTAATGTCGGTTCAAACCCTGTTTCTAGAAGATTCGACGAATTTGGACTCCTTTTGAAGGGTTTTTGGATGCACCTGTTGGAGAACCAACTCTAGGCTCAATTAGGGGCCAAAACTAATAAGAAAAGGCACTCCTCTTCATTCTGACTTGCTCATTTTTGCCACACCTCACCTTCATAAACTTTTTCAATCTTCATTCCACCACCATTCAAGATTCTATTAGTGATTTACCTTTAAGAGTTTAGAGTTTGTGGTAAGATTAAGTGTGAATTCTTCTCTAAGACTGTTGAAGATGGAGAAAAGTGAGAGATTTCTTATTCTTGCATTTCCTATGAGAGGCTACAAGGGATTTGCTTTGAGAAAGAGTTTCAGGTAAGTGTTGTTTGTTTATTAGTGTTGTATGAACTTTCTTTAATATATGAAATTTGTGTTTTATCGTATCTTTCTAATAAAGTCTGAGTAGTTTTATTTATCTTTCTCCCTACTATGAGATATGATAAAATGAAGAGATAATATGGGTGTGCCAATATTAAAATATAAAATAAATTGTGATGATTTTTCAACTCCAAACTTAATTTACTTTTCGATCTGACCAACTGAATTGTTAAAATATGTTGTGAAACATATGATAGAGGACTGTGTAATTCTCAACAAAGTGAAATCACATTTAGATTCCATGGATTACTAAGTTCATGAGAGTTAAATGCAAATAAATAGGGAAATATAATTGATTTGGTGTACAATTGGAGATTTTAGGGTGACAGACTAAAATGCCCAATTCGGTCTTACTGTTTCAAAACTAAAGCAAGAGTTAGCCTTCAAGTGAAGGTAAGTGAGATCTCTAGAGTGGGTGCCAATATAGTCCTTGTCTAGCCACAGATTTAGAGACTAAACATGGGATTAACCAATGATTTTCTATAACATTGTATCAGGGTAGAGAATTAAAACTACTCCTATTTGGAACAATACATATTAAAAAGCCATTTATCTCATCTCATATTATTAAAATCTCATTATAGTGGGAAAGATTCTTTTTCACATAAGAAATCTTCATCACATAAAGATAGTTTAATAGTTTAATAGTTATTGTTTAAACTTTACATTTCAGTTTTGATAGTAGTTAAATAATTTAGTTTTGATTGTATCTTACACATTTGAAATTAGTGACAGTAATTTCGTTTGATCTATGTGAATTTCCTAGTTAATTTATCATTTCAAATTTAAACCTTCCCCGTGGGATCGATATTCGGGGCTTAAATAGAAAGTCCTTTATTACTTGATAATGATACATAACTTGAGTAGAATCACAACATTAATTGCTTAAATTTCTTAATAATAAATATTTCATCAAGCTTTTGGCACTGTTACATAGAGGAGTCAATCTTATATAAATTTTGCATAACAATATTTTACCGGGATCAAGTTTTTGGCGTCGTTGTCAGGGAAGGTAACAGTAAATTAAATAAATTTGGTAAATTAGGAAATTTAGAGATAAAATATACAAAATATAAAAAAAATTATAAAATAAAAAATCTAAAAATAAATAATTACATATTTAAGAGTATTTTTTTGAAAATTTTCTTTGCTTATCATATTTGTTTATGCAAAATATTAGATCTGAAGGTTTAGTACCTTATGATTCAGAATTAGAACGTACTATTAAAAAAATTCAAAAACAACAAAAAAAATTAAAAACTTATGCAAAATGGCAATTGACTTAGATAATAAAATAAATAAAATCAACAAAAACCTTTAGAAGATTATACTAATCCGACAGTAGATGAACTTTACTTGACTATTCAAAACCCTTATGTTGCTGCTAATTCATTTGAGCTTAAACCTACTATTATCCAAATGGTACAAAATAATCAGTTTGGAGGAACACCTACTGACGATCTTAACTTACATCTTGCGAGTTTTCTTGAAATTTGTGCTACTTTTAAATATGATGGAGTGTCTAATGATGTTGTTATGCTTAGACTATTTCCTTTTCATTAAGGGATAAGGCTAAATCTTGGTTAAACTCATTAGCACCTGGATCTATCAGAACTTGGGGAGAACTATCACAAAAATTCTTAGCTAAATATTTTCCACTCTAAAAAACTGTTAAGCTAAAAAATGATATTACATCTTTTTGTCAGTTTGAAGAGGAATTGATAAATGAAGCCTGAGAAAGATTAAAAGATGTTCTTAGAAAATGTCAACACCATGCTTTACCAAATTGGTTAATAATTCAATTATTTTACAATGGAATAGTGAGATCACTTAGATCTATTATAGATTGCTGCTGCAGGTAGATCACTAATGTTAAAACCTTTTGATAAAGCATACTCTTTAATCGAAGAAATGGCTACTAACAATTTTTAATGACCCTTTGAAAGGGTAAATCCTACGAGAGTAGCTAGCATTGATGATTATGATGCAATGTCTATTTTAGCATCTCAAATTGTTGCTATTTTGAATAATATTTGAGGAAAATTCACTAGGGAAAATAATTAATACTCAATCATCATATGAAACTTTAAATGCCATAAATAATCAAAATAACAATCGCTATTCTAATTATTACAACCTCTATTCTAATTATTATAACCCTGGATGGAAAAATCACCCTAATTTTAGTTAGAATAATTATAATAATCTGGTGAATCCCTCCGGAAATTTGAACAACCAAAAAAATCCTAATTTCCGACCTTATTATCCTTCAAGATTTAATTCTAACCCTAACCCACAAGTTAAGGAAAAGAAGTTGATAATGGAAGAAGTAATGTTGAACATGGCAAATCAAATACAGAATCAAGGGGCTACTTTTTGAAATATTGAAAATCAATTAGGACATATTGTTACTGCACTCAGTAACAGACCTTTTGGAATTCTTCTGAGTACTGTGGAAGTTAATCCAATATGAAAGTTAATCCAAAATTGTG
>NW_018224399.1:58018-60128 GCF_001263595.1 Phalaenopsis equestris
AATTAAAGCTATTCAATTATGAAAGCTATTCAATTATGAAGTGGAAAAGAAGTTGAAACTAGGATCCAGAGAGAAACTAAGTTGATGAAGAGAAGGAAGAAATGGAAAGTGACCAAAATGAAAATGAGCAAACACAAGTTCCCTTAGAAAACCATTACCTCCGTTTTCTCAAAAACTGAAGCAGAAGAATAAAGATAAACAATTTATAAATTTTTTGGAAATCCTTAAGAAATTAACGATAAAGATTCTTTTTTTTTGAAGCTTTGGAGCAGATGCCAAGTTATTTGAAATTTATGAAGGATATACAAAACAAGAAAAGGAAGTTGCAGATTATGAGACCGTTGCACTCAGTAATGAGTGTAGTGCTATTATTCAGAAAAAACTTCTTGAAAAATTAAAAGATCCTGGTAGTTTTACTATACCTTATGCTATCGGTGAAATTTTTTTTGGAAAAGCTTTAAGTGATTTAGGAGCGAGTATCAATCTTTTGTCTCTATCAATCTTTAAACCTTTAGATTTGGGAGAGATTTCCCCTACTACTGTAACTCTTCAATTAGTCAATCGATCAATAACTTATCCAAAAGGAGTTATACAAGATGTATTAGTAAAAGTAGATAAATTTGTTTTCCCTATAGACTTTAAAGTATTAGATATGGAGGAAGATAAAGAGATTCCTATTATTTTAGGGAAACCATTTCTTACAATAGGGAGAGCTATGATAGATGTGCAAAAACGAGAATTAATAATGAGAGTTAATGATCAAGAAGTAAAATTTATTATTGCAAAGGCTATGAAATATCCTGCAATAGAAACAGATAATGAATGTTTAAGGATGGAAGTAACTAATTATCTGAGTAATGAATAATTTAAGGAAGAGTTTGAAGACAAATTAAAACAAGAGGAATTTTTTGAAAACAAGGACGAAATGATAAAAAAAAGATTTAGATTACATTCAGGACAAATTTGAAACATTAGATTTGATGGAAAACAATAATAAAAATCTTATTCCTTCAAGTATTAAACCACCTGAGCTTGAACTGAAGATATTACCTGCCCATGATATTACCTGCCCATTTAAAATATCATCTACATTGTCTGTTATTATATCTTCTGAATTAACTAAAATTCAAGAACAAAAATTAATAGAAATGTTGAAAATTCAAAGAACAAAAATTAATAGAAATGTTGAAAAGATATAAAAAGGCTTTTGGATGGACTTTAACAGTTATTAAAGGAATTAGTCCTTCTATTTGTAGGCACATAATTATATTAGATGAACAATACGAACCTAAAGCTAATCCTCGGAGGAGATTTAACCCAATAATGAAAGAAGTTGTTAAAAAAGAAATTTTAAAATGACTAGATGCTGAAATTATATATCCTATTTCAGATAGTGCTTGGGTAAGTCCAATTCACTGTGTTCCAAAGAAAGGAGGAGTGACAGTTGAAGAAAATGAGAAAAATGAATTAATTCAAATAAGACAAGTTACTGGTTGACGAGTTTATATTGACTATTGAAAATTAAATATTGCCACCAGAAAAGATCATTTTCCTTACCCTTTCAAGACCAAATGTTTGATAAATTGGCTGGAAATAAATATTATTGATTTTTAGATACATATATTGGGTATAATCAAATTCCAATTAATCTAGAGGATTGACAGCGACTTTATATATGTTTAAAAATATAAGTATTTAGTATTGCTACGAAAGATTTTATTCCTCAGCAACAACACCAAAAACTTGACAACGGTTATAGATTCGATAAAAATGTATATAAAAATATTCAATAATGGTAAAGTCACACTTATCAACGCAAATATACATATCGCTCAAGTAATATAGGGCTCTAATGGAGTCCTAGATATCGATCCCACAGGGAGTAATATTAGAAGCTACGAACTAAGATTTTAGAAAAGCAATACTTAATCGCAATAATGGAATTCAAATTGCTTATCTGTCACTAATAGGTAATTGAAATAAATACATAATTTTAATAACTCTTAAATAACTAACTATACTAATAAAGGTTTTAATGTGATATTCAATATATAAGAAAACATCCTTCTTCTTGTCAAGAAATTATAGTGAATGGATAAAGTGAATCAGT
>NW_018224399.1:60152-61876 GCF_001263595.1 Phalaenopsis equestris
CTTTGGTCCAGGCATAAAGAACATTGATTAATCCTATGCTTGTTTATTAAATCCATGGCTAGGCTGGGAGGATACCGACTCTCACTTTGGAGCTCTCATGTTCCCCTCACCTAAGGGCTAACATCTACACTTCAGCACCCAAACGATAGAACCGAATTGGGGATTTTAGTCTATCACTCTAAAATCTCCAATTCTACACCCGATAATTTTATTTCCCTATTTATTTGCACCCAATTTGCAAGGGCTTTGACCTCCCTAAATCTTAGATGTAATCTTCACTTTAGCTGTAAAATGGAACATATTTTAACAAATCAATTTGCTAGATTGAAAGTAAATTAAGATCGAAGTGAAAGATCATCATAACTTCTTTAACATTTTCATGGCTCAACCAATTCAAATCACCAATTCACAAATCTCAAAAAAAAGAGAAAGACAGAGAAAACTACTCATAACTCATGGGGAAAACACAACAAAAATTTGAACTTGAAATTCATATATAAAAATAAAGTCATACAAACTATAATAAGTAAATAACACTTATCTCTAATTTCTCCCCAATCAAACTCCTCAAAGTTCCTCTAAATCTCTTTCTTTATTTACAGCACACAAAATTCCTCTTCGATGCAGCAAGGAGGAAGAAATCTCTCACTTTCCCTCCACTCTTACAATCTCTCAAGGAATTCCTCACAATTTGACACTCTAACAAACTCTCTACACACTAATGGAACCTCTCTAACCTCCAAGACCACTAGAGCTTCTAGAACCTCCTCCATTTTTGGCCAAAATCTTCTTTTAAAGTTCTGGATGAGTTTTCTCAAGAGTTGTCTAAGCATCCATCCAAAATTTGTCCTGTTTCAATGCATTGTTGGACATCCCACTGATCTCACCGTCGGCGGCCTCCAGGGCGCCGTCGACGGGCTTTCTAAATCATTAAATCTGGAGTCTCGGGAAATTCTCGTCGTCAGCGCCGTTGTGCTCGCCGTCGGCGCCCCAGTTCAAATCTTCACATTTTGGTCCTTTTCGCTCTAAATTCACTCTTTTTTGCATCTTTTTGCTTCAATGACCCTAATTCATCATTCCTGCGATAAAACATCAAAAATACCTTTATTTAAAGTGCAATATCATCAAAAATAGTATAAAATAGGTATGAAAATCTCAACATATTTTCCTTTGGTCAAAACTTAACTATTAGTTGTCCTAAAGTAATTTTAGTACTATATAAAAGTTATGATCTATTATAGTAAAGTTTTAATTTAGAAATACTATAAGTTTGATTTAGATAAATTCCATAGTGAGATTTTCAGAAAAAATTCAAGTAATTAAATTAACTTTGTAGCTACAAGATTATCTAGTCATCAAGTTTAAGAGTTCTAGTCTTCTTTTCATTTCAAGAATGACTATATGTTGTAATATTAAGTCACTTAGAATGTTCAGATGATAGGAACTTCATGAGAACACTGCTAATAAAAGATCTAATCCATAAATATAAGTTTAGGAATGTATTTAGGTTTTCCCTTTAGGTAGGTCCAGTGAAGCCAATTTTTGATTAGGCATATCCTCAAGCTTCTCCTCTCTTTCATTTTTTTTTTCTTCTTTTTTTTTTTCATTTAGATTGCCTTCAATCCTATATTTTTTTCTTTTCTTTTCAGGGATTGTTGTCAATCCTTTCTTTTTCCTTTTTCAAGTGAGGATTACTATATTTGGATAGCTTTTAATGATTTTGA
>NW_018224399.1:61922-62207 GCF_001263595.1 Phalaenopsis equestris
CTTAATACTTCAAAATATAGTTTCCTTTACTTTAAATAGTTAACTATAGTCTTATTCTCTTATACTAAATATCTTTAATCTATAAAATTAATTTTTATTACAAAAATATTCCCTTAAATCTACCATAATATTTAAATATCTACAAAATATAGTTACCTAAATTAAATACACTACATAAAATCATAATAATAATTTTTTAAAATATTTAAATTGAGGACATCTAATAGTTAATCTTTTTTTTCCCTCGCCTAAACTTAAATTTTTCAATATGAAATGATACAGGTG
>NW_018224399.1:62582-63374 GCF_001263595.1 Phalaenopsis equestris
TCTATTACAAAAATTACAAAAATAAAAGTAAAAGTACAAATACATCAACTACTATCAAATATCAAAATCCCAAACTATGTCTTCGTCTCCTTGGTTAGCAGGTGGATTGGGCTAATACTGAGTATATCAGGGGCACTCAAGGAAAGTAACATCTGGCTCCCCTCTGTAGTGTCGGGCCTGAGCTTCGTAATAAGCTATCTCAAAAATTGATTGCCTCTGAAGGTACTCACTATCATAATCATGTCGACGTTCAAAACATCCAATCCTTTCATTTATTAACTCCATATTTTTTTTGCTGCAAGGTCAACTCATTCATAAAATCAGTCAGAGTATGGGAGCTAGAAGAAGGAAGGTCATAACTAGTAGAGGGGACATCTCTCCTAGTAGAAGGTTCTTTACTCTTACTCCCAGTTCTCCATTTTTCATGGGATACATATGTCTTCAAATTAGCTTTACTAATGGGTTTCATAGGGTAAACCCATTCCTATCATCTCCAGCATCCACTCCATAAAGTTGGCAAAGTGCATAAATGAGGCCAGGATGTCCTAGACCTCCACATGTTTCACTCCTTACCGTGGTGAATATATTCTTAAAAATGATTCTCTCCATATTTATATTTCTATTATTTTGAATACAAAAATTTTAAATAGCTCTATCTCTTGTTACCTCACTATGGTGATAGGTCGGTAACAGAGTAGAGGAAATAAAATAGTGCCATGCTTTAGATGTGGCATTTAACATGGAAGCATAAAAATTTACCCGTTCTCGTTGCTTAATCTTCCACGTTCCTTT
>NW_018224399.1:63417-83904 GCF_001263595.1 Phalaenopsis equestris
GAAGGTTTCATATCATAATGACAGCTATAAGAGTCTGGGACTTCGTAAAAGGAGTTAATGCGGGCGACATTAAATTGAACAGAAAATCCCCGCACTTGAACGATTCCATCCTCATAATAGAAAATATTGCATAAAACTCTTTTATAATATTCGCAGATGAACATATCCATATGGTAAACATGCCATTAAATTGGATCTATGCAAGTGTATAATCAAACAAACTTGGAACAGTGGGGAGGTTTATACGTTTGCTCTGAGAAGGGATGCTTCAATTAGAGGTGCTCGGTACATTCGTGGAGGTCCAAGAAGGCACAGGATGAAGCCTCTTGCTGTGGTGAAATACCTAGACCTAAATTTGATCAAGGCTGAATTTGGGTGTTGATCAAAGTCTAGGTAGAGGCTTTTTGTGAGGGGACTTTGATGGGGGGACTTCCTCTCTTAGTGTACGGATGGTGTGGGTGAGTTTAATTAATTTTTGATGGAGTTTCAGAGTGTCCTGTTTCTGCCTTAATTTTGAAGTTTAAAATTAGGATTGCACAGGCGGAATTAGGGCATGAGGACAATGAAGCTGAGCTTCTCTATGCTATGGGGGGAGTTTGGAATCACTGGGACAGAGTTTCGTTAAGTTTGGTTTCGGTCTCTTCTCTAGCCGTGGGGATGGTTGCTAAAATAGAGTAGCCATGGGGCTTCAATTGGGCTAGCCAGTGGGTTAGCTCAACTACTTATGAAGAAGGCCTCAAGCCTCCAATTAGAATGAGATAACTTAGATGGGCTTAATTGGGTGTTTGACCATTTTTAGCCTTCTAGGGTTGGTGTTTTCCGGTGACCCCGGTGGTGGTTGGCCAAGGTTCGGTCACTTCTTGGCTCAGGGTGGTCAGAGGGTGTTTAATTATAATTTACTCCCATAAGCAAGCAATGATGGAAGAGATTTTGTGGTTAAGGCCTAAAAATGAGAATGAATCCCTTAATTTAGGGATCCATTGGTCCATAGCTTGTTTGGGTGGTCCAAAAGGGTTTATCCTGGTCAATAGAGTGTCCTTAGTGGTTTTGGAGTCATCAGTTTGGTGGCTTTAAGATGGCTAGGTCAATTTTGGTGCATGGGTTCAGTTTGGGTTCAAATGACCAAAGGTTCGGTTTGGGTTTGGTTGGCCATGACTTTGAGCCCAATTGATTGATCAAAATTGTGTAGATGATTTTAATGAAGTTTTTGGTGAAGGATTGAAATGATTTTGTGTTCTATTGAGGGTTCAATTTGAAGGATTTTAGGGTTTTGGTCAATTTGGGCATGTTGGGCTAGACTTGGGTCTAGGTTGGGATAAGGATGGGATAAGTCCAAATTGATAGTTGAATATGTTCTATGGGATTATCATTAAGAGTTTTCAAAGAAAATTGGGTGTCAATTTTTGGGTTAGGGCAATCAATTTGGTGGAATTCGGGGACAGCCAATTTAGGGCAAATTTGGAGATTTTTGGACTTGGGTAAAAATTTAATGCCATTGTGGCTTCACCAAGGGCAATTGAAGGTCAATCTTGATGTGTAGGATTGTTATTAAGAGTTTTCAACATAAATTGTGGCAAATTGTGTAGGCTATGGGGTTCAAGGCTATGGGGTTCAATTTGGTGGCCAAAATTGGGGGCTTGACTTAGATCAAAATTGGGCTCAAAGAATGGCTTGACTTAGATCAAAATTGGGTCATAGAGCCAAAATTGGGGGCTTGACTTAGATCAAAATTGGGCTCAAAGAATGGGTTGGTCATATGAAAGGTTAATTTAGGTTGGTCATATGAAAGGTTAATTTGAGTTTAGGATTCAAATTGTGGGAAATTGAGACCAAAATTGATGGACATTTGGGATAAATTTAGGAAAGTTGGGCCTTTAAAGGCAATTTGGGGGTTTTGATCAAGATGGTCAAATTGGTCAATTGAGTTCATATTTAGGGTCTAAATTGGTTTTAGAGACACTTGAAGTGATTTTGGAGGTTTTGGGAAAGTTTGGGGTGCAAAGTTTATTTTTGTAAGTTTGGCAATTTTGGGGGTATTTTGGTAAATTTGGCATTTTTTGGTGGTTTTTGGTAATTTGGGTATCTTCAAATGGTATGAAATGATTTTTGAATAAATTTGGATATTGTGGGTGAATTTGAGGATTTTGACCAAATTTGGGGTTCCAATGGTATCAAGGTAATTTGGGGGATTTTGGGGCAAAAGACAAAGTTTGATATTTTTTGTAAAATTGGGCTACCAACCACCATATATGAGCTATGGACCAATGGAAACCCCATTTGGGTCCTCTATGTACTGGTCTTTGTTAAACCCTAGCTCAGGGCTAGTGGGTTTAGGGGACCATCTACATGAGTCTCCCAAGAGATTAAGGGATCAAAGTCAAGAATTTTTGGGTTTAGGGTTCTAAGTGATTGTGGGTGAGAGCGAGTGTAAGTGAGTGAACAAGCTCCAGAATAACACCCAAAGTCAACCCTAAGGTCAATCAGTCCTATGAGTGCTCATCTTGAGCTTCCTCATACTAACCCCACCTACTAATTGCTAGAAGTTAGGACCAATATGTGAAACTTCAAGTTGAGCAAAGAGGAGTGTAGAATTTCTAATGCTGAGGCTTCCTTTTCTAGTTTTCTAAGAATAATCAATAGGTAAGTCGTATGGCTAGACCCTAGGCTACTAAAGAGGAAAAGCTAAACCTCAACCAAAAGTGAGGTCAACAATATATTATGTGACGTGATATTTCTTGAAACCAACCTTTTCAAATTTTTCACTGTTCTGGTGTTATTTATTTGGCCAAGCGTCTCTGACTGGGTCCAAAATTTTATAAAAAATTAACCTCAATAAAATGAAAATTTTGGAATTTATTTACTTTAAATTTCTCGTTTTGTCTCTAATTTTGAAATTCTATTAAATTAAAATAAATTAAATAAGAAATTTTCACCTATACAAATTAAAACTTGTGTTTAATAATTACTTCGTTTTTATTCTTATTCGTGTTGAATTTCAGAGTACTAATCTTTTTCTGTCTTCTGCAAAGAAATGTCGGGGCGAAAGCTGATTTTCACCTTTAAAGACAAATTAAATCTCGCATTGAATAGAGATCAGGGTGGCATCGTAGATTTTGACTTAGACTTCGATCAAGTCAGTGTAAACTATGAGGGTCCCCTGATGGACATGCCGCCAAGAAAAAAAATGGTTATCATCACTATTGAGGATCAGTACAAAAGAAGACTCCTTGCCGAAGAGGAAGAAAGCGATAACACAATAAAATCTGATGGAGGGCACCAGTCATTTTTGGTCCATGATAACTACACGAACAGGTGATCTAATCGGTGTTGATGAGGAAAGGGTGTCAGATGCACCATTAAGAAGAACTCAGTGCCTAAATGCTAATCACCGCAAAAACAGAGCTTTTCTACAAGAGAAAAAGAGACACATGAAGGAGGTAGAAAATACACTTACCCCAATTCTGGAGGGGAAAATTTATGATCCTTGCATGAAAAAGACTTCTACTAGTCCGCCTGCTACAAAGGACGAGTCCGAGTTTCATGCAGAGCAGATACCACAAGCAGTATGAGATGAACTTTACAGAGGTTGCCCGATGTGTAGCATCAAAGTTCCTATTCAAGAATCAATAGGAGAAGCATTTGTGGAATGCCCAACATGCAAAGTTCTCAACTTAGACGAATACAATTCTTATGAGGAGTTCAGAGCCGTCGACACGAGATGCCATGAGACAGTTTACCCGGACACTGAGTCATATATTTCATTACATACATAGCCAAGTTCGACAGGGTATCCTACAGATGTGGAGATGAGGGAGTCACCTCAACAAACTCAAGGGATACCCACGAGAGAACTGTAAAGGATGATGAAAGTTAAAAAGCAAGAATTCGAATTCTACGAGGAAATACAAGGAAAATTTGTCAACATTTTGGAAGGCCTGGAGTTGTATACAAGAGTGTTCTCTGAAAAAGATGAAAGAAGAATTCTAGACTGTATTTTTGAGCTGAGAGAAAGAGGTCGAGCTAGTCTACTAATGGAAAGAACTTATTAAAAACCACAAAAGTTGATGCATGGAAGGGCAGGATAACCATCCAATGTGGTTCTAGTTATAATTTCACCAAAGATAGGCAAGGGAACCCCCCAGGTATCAAAAAAAATGATGAGGTGGATCCAATGCCTTTTGAAATAAAGAGAATGATCAAGAGGTTGGTGAGATAGAGTATAGTACAAGCTGATTGCATTCCAAATAGTTGCATTATCAACATCTATGAAGAAGGAAATTGTATTCCCCCGCACATAGATCATCATGATTTTGTGAGGCCCTTCTGCGCGGTGTACTTCATGAGTAAGAGTAACATACTGTTCGAAAAGGAAATCGACATTATCGAGCTTGGGGAGTTCAAACGATCTGTTGAGATTCCACTACCGATGGGTTCAGTACTAATTCTTAAAGTAAAGGGAGCAAACTTAGCCAAGCACTGCATTCCAGGGGTACGACACCACAGAGTGTCTGTGACTTTCAGATGGATGGACAATAACAAGATGCCATACGGGTTCCGACCAGATCCAAAATTAGAGGAGCTGCACCTGTACGAGCTATGAGATGGTTGCACCTCTAAGTACAAGTGAAACTGTGAAAGAAATTCTTGTCCTGGAGCGTGGCTGAGTAGGTCAGCTTCATCAGGAGCTCATCCTACAGAAGATAGATAAACAATTTTTGTCACTCTTTTGTACTGTGTTAGAGTAGCATATATGATATGTACTCAGCTTATGATGTTTCAGATGTATTCAACATGATTGTCTCTTTTGATTCTTTCAGCATGTGCTCAATCTATAATATCTATTTGAAGCAGATTAATGAAGTTTCTTTCAGATTTCAACATGTTTGTCAAATTTCCGTTTTATGCGATTCATAAAGAGCCGTGGAACTATACGTTGGTTCCAAATTATAATGATCGAAAAACAATATAGCAAATGTTTAATATTAAAATTTTAACTTATTTTTGGAAATCAACCAATGAAAATTAACTTTTTAAACTGCACTTTGATAATTAAATGTGATAAATACAACAAGAAAAGAAAATTATTTAGTTTGTTTCTCTCAAGTTAGAGGTTTCTTACTCTTTGCTTTTGTAGCACGACTATCTTTATCGGCACGAAATTCTTCACATTCCTAGGAGTTTCATACTCTGCATAAAATATTTCAAAATTTTCCTCACCAATTTCAATCCTCACATGTCACATATCTAAGAGTTAAACATCACAAGTTCTCGACACTATTTTCATGTTGTTCTTGGAGTCAGTACCGAGATTAAGATATATTATACCGCTACCTCTTTGGTTGAAGGTGAGTCCTAGCGCTTTCCTCCCCAAAGTAGCAGATATTTCCCTTATCACTATTTAGGTTGGATATGAGTCCCAGAGTTTTCCTTCCTAGTGTGGAACATATCTTCAATAGAAATATTTTCCCACTACCTCTTAGGTTGGATGTGAGTCTTAGCGCTTTCCTCCCCAACGTAGCAGATATTTCCCTTGTCATTATTTAGGGTGGATCTGAGTCTTAGAGCTTTACTTCCTAGTGTGATAGATATATTTTCCCGCTACCTCTTTGGTTAGATGTGAGTCCCTGAGCTTTCTTTCCTAATGTAGTGATATGTTTCTGATTAGCTATTGAGTTGGATATGAGTCCTTGTGATTTCCTTCTCAATCTGGGCTTTCTTCTACCTCTTAGGTTAGATGTGAGTCCCTAAGATTTCTTTTCCAATGTAGTGATATGTTTCTGATCATCTCTTGAGTTGGATACGAGTTCTTATGCTTTCCTTCTCAATCTGGTATTTCTGCTACCTCTTGAGTTAGATGTGATTCCTTGAGCTTTCTTTCCCAATGTAGTGATATGTTTCCGATTAGCTCTTGAGTTGGATATGAGCCTTGTGCTTTCCTTCTCAATCTGGACTTTCTACTACCTCTTGGGTTAGGTGTGAATCCTTAAGCTTTCTTTCCCAATGTAGTGATACATTTCCAACCAGCTCTTGAGTTGGATATGAGTCCTTGTGCTTTCCATCTCAATTTGGTTTTTCTGCTACCTCTTAAGTTAGATGTGAGTCCTTGAGCTTTCTTTCCCACTGTAGTGCTATGTTTTTGATAACTCTTGAGTTGTATATGAGCCCTTCTACTTTTCCTCTCAATTTTTTTTTCTGCCACATCTTAGGTTAGATGTGAGTCCTTGAGCTTTCCTCTGTAATATGACACAAATCTTTGAGATTGGTTTAAGACCACCTTAAATGGAGTAAGGCATCATATTCTTATCCTTTGAGATCAGTTTAAGATAACATTAAATGGATTAAGGCATCTAATTCTCAACTCAAATATTTTGTGATCGGTTTTATGACCACCTTAAATGGAGTAAGGCTTTTGATTCTCAACTAAAATCTTTTGAGATCAGCTTTAAAGACACCTTAAATAGAGTAAGGCATCTGATTCTTAAATCAAATCTTTCGAGATCAGTTTCAATACGACCTTAAATGTTGTAAGGCATCTGATTCTCAACTTAATTCTTTTGAGAAAAGTTTTAAGACCACCTTAAATGGAGTATAACATTCAATTCTCTTTCTGGGATTAATGCCCAAATTTTAATCCTTTTCTCGATATTAGTACCTAAATTCTGACTCCCTTCTTTTTGAGGTTTGTATCTAAATTCTAGTTCTCTTTCCAGGTTTGGTACCCGAATTGCAATTCCCATTTCGGGGTCAGCACCTAAATACTGATTCCCACCCTCCAAAACATCTGAAAGTTGATATTTTAAAACCCTATCTTTTGTAATCCCCCGTGATAGTTCCAAGTTCTTGGTTTTGATTGAATATTCACTTGCTAATTCCCTAGCGAAAACATCTGTCACTCAATTCTGCTCTTCATTCTAGGTCTGCTTAGAAGTCTGTGTTGGTTTTGTTGATCTCATCAGTCAACGTCAATATGTGCGGTGTGCTTGCCCGACACCCCGACACACCACACCTATTGGGGGTCCATTTATTAACCTCACTTTTGGTTGAGGTCCAATTTCCTTCTTAGTAGCTTAGGGTCTAGTCATTGGACTTTCCTGTTGACTTTTCCTAGAGGACTAGAAAAGGAACCCTCAACATTAGAAATTCTACACTCTTCTTTGCTCAACTTGATGCTCAACTTGCAACTTGAAGTTCCACATATTGGTCCTAACCTCTATCACTTAGTAGGTGGGGTCAAAGTGAGGTAGTTCAAGGAGAGTCCCCAAAAGATGGTCAAGCCTTCAGACTAGCCCTGAGTGGTCTGGTTTTGGTTAGGCTAGCTTGCACACACTACAATTTCTCACACACCCCAAACCCTAAGACTCCTTTATTTGGTCTCCTGACTTCTTTTAGAGAGCTCATGTGGGTGGAACCAAACCTATAGCCCTTTGCTAAGAGGGTGAGGAAAATCATATTGAGCATCCAAAATGAGTCCTTATATAGCTCTTATTGTTTTGGCATGGCTTCATGCCTTACTTGCCCATTCTAGGCCAAAATCACCAAATTACCAAAAAACCCCTACAACCATAACTTTTGTCAAAATTCTCAAAATTCTCCAAAAGTCATCTCAAATCATTCCCCACTATCCAAAGTTCACCAAAATTCCAAAATCCCCAAATTATCCCCAAAATTACCAAAATGCCTGTCATGACGCAAAATTTTCAAAAATTTTAAAATTCCCAAAATCATCCCAAATATTACCAATTTAAATTTTTAATCATCAAATTGACACAAATAGCAAATTTGACCCATTTTAACCAAAAGACCCAAATTGCCTTGAAATTCCATAAATTAGCCTCAATCTTGGCCAAATTAACCCCATTCTTGCCCAATTTCAATTTCAAATCAAAATTCAAAATTTATAATCCTAATCTAAATAAAATGCAAGACCTATTTCAACCCAAATAAAAAAACCTCAATTTTGACCCTATGTCCAAATCCCCAAATTGGCTTTTCAATTCAATTTAAAATCACTTGAAAATCTTTCCAAATTCTTCATGACATATCCTTACACCAAATTAAACATTGGGCTGGCCCAATTTTTTCCAATTCAACCCAAACTAAAGCTCACCATATCATTTCCAAAAGCCCATCAAAACTAGGCACAATTTTCAAATTCCTTGAAATTAAAAGCCCACATGACAAAATCATTTCATCATCCAATTAAATCATACCATACACCATGATATTTGTAACTTTAGCCCCTTCCACATTTGGAATCATGAAAACACTATTTCAAAATTACTCAAAATTCCAAAAATCCTTTTCAAGCAAAATCACCAAGTCAAAGAGAAACCATGAAGCCATCCCCAAGCCATAGATGAGCTATATAAGTCTTGCAACCTCACCAAGTTATTAATGGCAAGAGGACAAGCCACTTTCAAGCTCCCATAATATTCTCTTTAACCACTCTCATGAATCACTTAAGCCCATGTTTAGCCAAATCCAATGGATGGGGACTTCTCCACACCACCTCAGCAGATCCACCTGACCTTGGTCAGCCATGGGGAGCCACCCAAGCCCATTTCAATAGGGCTAGACCTATGGTTGACCCAACCTAGCCAAAAGCCATTTCTACTTCAACTAATCACCCTTACCCATGCATAAACCCAATTAGCTTCACATTAGCCCACCACTAATCATCCTGAGTTGGATGGTGACTTGAGTCTGGCCGGTCAGCCACCTTGGCTGCTGGAAAACCCAAAAATAAGATGCCCACCTAAAAAAAACTCAAAATTACACTCATACAAGTGGCACCAACCCAATTGGACACTTACACCTTTCTTCCCTCCACCTAAGTAGTCTCTCAGCCACCTCAGCCATCTATGGCAACCACCATGGCCTCCTCTATTTAAAATCACCATCTACGGACAGAAAGGGAGAGATTGAAATTCCTTGGGGAGACTCTGGCAAATTGTTCCCAGAGCTTCTTCAAGAGCTCTCAAGTTCAATCCAACCATCCTACAACCCTCTTCCCTACTAACCAGAGCCAATTTCTCAACCCTAATTTGAGCCCAAAACACTACATGCTTCAAAACCCCACCAAATCCAAACTAATTACATCCACGCCATCCCCTGAGTGAGAGAAGAAGATCCCCCATAAAAGCCTCATTACTAGGCCACCCTAGTATAAACTTTGATCAGCACCCAAAATTGGCCTTGGTCAAAATTGTACCTAGAAAATTCATCATGTTCCAAGACTTCTTCTAGGAGCTCTCTAGACTCAACTCAAGCTTTTGAAAGCATCCAATCATGGCCACACCTACTGGGAAAAGGTATTGAACTCTCCCCTTAAACTGAGACTATTTGATTCTACATGCTTATAGAATCAGTTTAGGACTTGATTAACCATATGGATGTGTTTGTCTGGTCAAGACGAGTCGATATAAAGAAACTACACTTAATTTGTTGAGTATCGAGTGAGATATCAAGGATAGAAGTTGGACAATTCTCTGGCTAGGAACATAGAGATGATGAACGGATTTCGTCCACTTCTGCGTGTATTGGATGGCTGCTCTGGATTGTGTTGGACAGAGGAGTGGAATGAAAAGGTGGGCCAAGTCAGCACTGAGTTCCCTGGCGGCACTGAACGAGAAGAAGCCTCATGGAGCTTCAGAGTTGCCTAGAATGAGGTACGCTGTGCTAGATAAGTAGATAAATAGGGTTTTATTTGATTTATTTAATTCACAGATCTTCAAAAATCCATATCTTAATGTAGAAAAATCATAAAAATAAAAAAAAATGCCCTCTTACTTAGTGAACGGAGAAGAATAATATGGAAATTGTTTCATGTTTGTTTGATGCATGTGTGATTTTTAATTAATTAAATAGTGAATTTCATTTCTGGATTCTCTATTTGCATGGACAATCCACCATGACTTGATTTCTTGAGCTTTGGTTCTCTTTATCATGAGTGATCTACACTGATTTTTCTAAGGACAGAGGACGTCTCTAGGCAAAGATCTATAAATTTCAAGTTAATGGTCCCTGGTTTGGTAAAATAATTATAAAAATTAATATATTGATAAAAAAAATACAAAACTTATTTTAGAAGGTTCACTGTGGTCACAGGACCCTAAGAAAAATATAAACTTAGTTTAACCCATTAAAAATAATCCTAATAATCCTAATTGTCACCAATCCTAATTGTCACCAACCCCTAAAAATGAAATAAAATTAAATTGGATTAATTATAAATTTAAGTGGCCTAAAAATCATTCTACACTATAATTTAATGCCATAGGAACTCCTCATAAAAATTTCAAGATAATTGGAATTAATTTGACCACTAAAATGGATTAATTAAATGAAATGTTATTTTTGACAGTAAAATAATTATAATAATTAAAATACAACTTGAAAAATCACCAAATTAATTTTGAGAGCTGTCTCTGACCATAGGAACCTAAGAAAAATAAAGGTATATTTAAAATAAATACTTCATTTTCAAGCTATTTTTAAGCATTCAAAAAACTAAAAATTAATTAAAAAACTATAATAATTGCAAAATTATAAAAACAAACTAAAATTTCACATTTGACTTCCTGATCAAGTGGGATCAATTAAAATACTTTTTCTAAATTTTTAAGTAAAAATATTAATTTTTAAAGGCTTAAAAAGAATTTTCTTTAATTTTCCACTAAAATAATTCTAATAACTAAAATATAAATAAAAAAATATGAAATTTATTTCTCTACGTTTTCTGATCTTAGAGAGATTTAAGAAAAATATTAAATTGAATTTTCTAATTAAATAATATTTATTATTTAATTAATTCTCAAAACAAACAAATAATTCTAATAATTAAATTAAACTTCTAAAATCATAACAATTGGTCTAAGTGGTCATCTGACACAGATGAACCTCCTGTAATTTTTTTAAGGATAGAAGCTTTAATTTGGTCGAGTTATTAAATTTTCATTAGAAATCCCTATTTTTCATTAAAATAACCATAAAATAAAATAAATTCAGAAAAATCGCATTTTCTCCTCTAATGTTTTAAATTAACCCTTGAGTGGGGTATGTTAAAAATTTTAAAGTCATCTGAGTTTAATTTAATGAATTATGAGGTATTGAGGCCTTAAAGGCAAAAGGGTAATTTTAGGATTTAAGCCATAATTAATATATAGGCCTAAGCAAAGGGTAAATGGGTAATAAACAATCTTAATTGACATGTCTTGATGTTTGAAACATGAAAGGGATAAATGGTAGCAACCAATCTCACTTTGTTCTTATTAAAGATAAATTTGTAATTTCTAAAAATTGATGGAATTTGGGAGAATAATTAAATGAGAAGATATTAAGGTGAGGGGTTTGACTTTGGAAGATCATAACCAACTGTATCAAAACCCCAATTGATGGTTTGAAAAAGATTTATGATTCTTGATAAGGATTAAAAGCATAAATATTTAATTTTTTTTCTAAAATATATAAATCTACCCATTAAGTTTTAAGGGCTCAATGGTGTATTAGGCTTAATCAGAAAATATTTTAATGAGGTTTATAAAATGACCTATAATTAATTTCAAACTTTCTTTAAAAATACTACCAGCCCATTTTAAAAATCAAATCGGCTAAGTTTCTTAATTAAGCCCAAGTTGCCCCTAAGAATCATTACCTGTATAATTTGCAGGTGAAACATCAAGTTATAATTACCCCACTTAAAGGGATAATCCAAACATCAAGGATCATTAAACGAAGGGTATAAGTTGGGTGAGCCATATAACAACATAATAAAGCCAAAATGAACTTGAGATGATTCAAGGGGCTGTGAAATGTCTAGGGTATTACCCAAGACCTTTTCATGATCCTTTGGGAATCTTGGAGGACACTTGGACATATTATGATTTGCTTAATGGAATCATCCACAGAGATAAACAAATTGAACCCATTAGGGTATGACAAAGGATTTCGTAGATACACCTCATGCTTGTGTTCTCTACTTTTCCTATAAGCATGGGTTAATTCTTGAAAAATTATACATATGCTTTGCAAGTAATAATCTTTTAGGTGGAGGAACAGGTAGAATCGGCAGATACACTTTAACATATTGCATTGTAATTTACTTTTATTTACCTTTCTAAGCTTCTCATTTTCTACCTACAAATTTGCATGTTAAACAACAAAGTCACCCCGCATGTCAAGACTGAAACCTTTAGAATAGCCACAGAAATAAAACCAAAACCAAAATTAAAAAATAATAAAAAATAAAATTCACTTCAAAAAAAAGTCAAAATATAAGGCAACTAAAAATTTAATCACAAACAAAATGAAACAAAAATTGCAACTAAATTAAAACTTGTCTATCAAATGATCGAAAATCCATTGGAGGAGGTAACCTATGGTTGCTAACAAGATTTCCCTTAGTCTAAATGAAAGTATGGAACTCAATAAGTTGACTTTAGTAAATTCATTTGGAATAAGTGAATGCGAAGAAAATAGTGATGTTGGAACGAGGGAACCATGGGATTCTAAGTAGTGTCACTCTAATCAATTTTAACATCCACCATGATATTTAAATAACCATAACCTTAAGAAATATTTGATGTGACATCATGAATTGGCACATTAGAAAACTTAAGCTCACCATGACGAGAAGCTTGGATCCAGCATTGTGGGCAGTACATCCATCTTCAACAACAAAACATGTCTTTACCAGCTAAACCAATCTTCAGAATTAAAAAACCAAGCCATGGGATATTGAGGTTGTCCTCCTACTACGACATAAGTCCTCACCTTTTATTTAGGCCTTTGTATGGCTCTACTATATAATATAAGCCCTAAATTTCTTTAGGATTCTGAGGTTGTCGTTCGTTATGACCTAGACCCTCACATCCTCCAAGCTATTTGAGTTATTATTTCACACGAATGCAAGCCCTAATTAATAAAATTGAGGATGAAACACATAAATAGTTTTCCTCTAAATATAAGCCAAACCATAGGATAGATTGGGAAGTCACTGAGGTTCTCCTCAGGATCTGTTTCATCCCCTAGTTCCTCTTTCTTTAGATTCCAAAAATAAAATGTTCCAAATTTGAGCCATTCCATTTTCAAACCTCTTTGTCCGATCTTTTTGAAAAGTCCTATCCTTTGAAAATCTTGAAGAAAATATCCCTAGATTTTTATCAAGAGTTTTCTTAGATGACTTCGTTTATCTAAGATTAAATTAAGTATAAGGGCTTGCCTTTATAGGAAACTTTAATGAACCAAACTTAATATAAACCCTATTAAATTTTTCATATTAAATTCTTGAAGAAAATATCCCTAGATTTTTATCAAGAGTTTTCTTAGATGACTTCGTTTATCTAAGATTAAATTAAGTATAAGGGCTTGCCTTTATAGGAAACTTTAATGAACCAAACTTAATATAAACCCTATTAAATTTTTCATATTAAATAGAGGAACTTGTCAGGTTATAATAAAATAGTTTTGCAGACCAAAAAGATGTCATATATTTCTTATTTTATTTGATTGAGCCTCACAATCAAGTCATGTGTGTATCTTTTGAGATGGATACATAATTTAAGGTGTGACACTCTTTTTAAACTATGAAAGATATGGGATCGGTTTGATTTCATATTTTTCTAAAATTAAATATATATGTAAATTAAAATGTCCCTCAGAAGTGGGTGACCAATAGCTTCCACATGACCCCTCTAAAATTATGCTGACAAGCACCAACTGAAGGTCTAAATTTATATCTTGCCAATTTCTAAGAATTGTGTGCTACATTTAAATATGAAAGTGGTTTGGATGATGCTATAAGACTTAGAATTTTTTCTTTCTCATTGAGGGATAAGGCTATGATATGGTTAAATTTATTAGCACTGGATCTATTAGAACTTGGGGTGATTTAGCATAGATATTCCTTGCTAAATATTTTCCACCATAAAAAATTGTGAAGTTTAGAAATGATATTACATATTTTTTCCATTTTGAAGGGGACTCTATTTATGAAGCTTGGGAATGATTTATAGAACTACTGAGAAAGTGTTCACACCATACTATAAAGGATTGGTTAACAATTCAAACATTTTACAATGGATTAGTTGGATCTCTTAGATCTGGATCTCAGTTGGATCTCTTAGATCTATTATCGATGCCGCTATTGGTGGTTCATTGATATCAAAATTATGTCATGATGCTTTTGCTTTAATTAAAGAGATGGCTACTAATAATTTTTAATGGCTTTTTGAGTTGGTAAATCTTAAGAAAGTACCCAATATTCATGAATTTGATGGTTTTGTAATGTTAGCAAATCAAGTTGCTACAATAAAGAAAGTTAGACCAATTTGGAATGAATTTTTCTTAACTAATTTCAAAGATTGAAGAGAATTTTTTAGGCTAAATGGTAGATTCTAAAACATAATTAGAAAATTTGAATGCCATAAACAATAAGCCGAATAACCCATATTCAAACTATTATATCTCTGGTTGGAAGAACCATCCTAACTTTAACTAGAAAAATAATTTGGGTGGGAATAATCAACAATGGGGAAACAATCAAGTAAACCCATTGGAAAACTGGAACAACCAATGTAATAATAATTATAGACCTAATTATCCTTCATGTTTTAACAATAATCCACAATTTAAGTAGAAGAAGTTGTCTATAGATGAAGTGGTGTTACAAATGGAAAATTAGTTACAAAGTCAAGGAGCTAAATTTTGAAATATTGAGAATCAATTGGGACAAATAACAAATTTATTTAGTAATAGATCCCGAGGAACATTTCCTAGCAATACAGAAGTTAAATAAAAAGACTAGAATAAAGAGCAAGTAAAAGCCATTCAACTTAGAAGTGGAAGAGAGTTGAAAGGTAGAGTTCAAAAAGAGATTGATGTGGTGAGAGAAGAAATTGAAGAGCTTGAAGAGGATGCTCCGAAAGGTTTAGAGACCTATTTCTCCACTTAAAATTGACTTGGAGAACCCACCACTCCATTTCCTCAGAGACAATTTTCAAAATTTTTTGAAGTCTTTAAAAAACTTATGATTAATATTCCATTTGCTGAATCCTTAGAAAAAAATGACAAGTTATGTGAAGTTTATGAAGGTTATTCTCAATAAAAAAAAAGTTCAAAGATAACGAGGTTGTTGCACTTATTGAGGAATGTAGTGCTATAACTTAGAAAAAGCATCTTGAAAAGATTAAAGGTCATGGTAGCTTCACAATTCCATGTGCAATAGGAGACATTATTTAAGGGAAAGCTTTATGTGATTTAGGTGCATGTTGGTCACCAAATTGGAAATCGTCGGTTGCTAGAATAGATATCCCGATGCCCAGATTAATTTAATTTATATATATAATTTGGGAAAAAGTAGTATTTTAAAATTTGAAAATATAAGACCAGACCAATCTCATATTCTCAGTAGTTTGAATAAACGAGCGTGATATCTCAAGAAATGCATCTGTCCCAAAGGATAAATACACAACAAACTTGTAAGGGCTTGATTAAATAAACTAAATAATTTATGAAAATGCGAAAACCATTTTTTATGTACACCGAAAAGTTCCCCTACTTAATATGAAAAATTAAATTGGGATTATATTATGCTAGGCTCTTGAAATTTTCCTATAAATGCAAGCCCTTATAGTTAATTATATATTAGAAAATCGAAGTCACCTAAGAAAACTCTCGATAAAAATTAGGGGATATTGTCTTCAAGAATTTCAAAGGGTAGCGCTTTTGAAAAGATTAGACAAAGAGGTGTGAAATGAGAATGACTCAATTTTTGAACATTTACTTTGTAATCCAAAGGAAGAAGAACTAGTGGATGTCATGGATCTTGAGGCGAACTTCAGTGACTTCCTAAGCTATTCTATTGTTCAACTTCAACTTTAAGAAAAAATTATGTGTATCATTATGCCAATTTTATTAATTTGGGCTTACATTTGTGCGAGAAGGGCACACAAGTAGCCTGAAAGTTGTTAGGATTTATGTCATGAAAAATGATAACCTCAAAATCCTTTAACAAGTTAGGGCTTAAATTGCATAGCAGGACCATACAAAGGCCCAAAGAAAATATTGAGGATTTATGTCGCAGTAGGCGGACAACCTCAAAATCCAGTGGCTTGTTGTTTAAATACAAGGTATAATGTGTTGTTGTAGATCCTCATGATGTTGTAGATTGTTGTTGTAGAAGGTTTCCCACAAAGCTAGCTTCATGTTCCTTTGTGAAATTACAGTCCTAAATTCTAAGATTTAAAGGTTTAAATGACAGGTTGAAGTTCAATCATGGGGGCAGTTAAAGTTGATTAGAGCGACATTGGTTAGGATCCTACAGTTCCCTCATTCCAGCATCACTATTTTCTTTGAAGTCACTTAGTACAACTGAATATACTAAACTCAACTCAATGAGGTCAGTACTTTCATTTTGACCGTGGGAAATTTTGTTAGCAATCGTAGGTTACCTCCTCCGAGAATTCCTGGTAATCTGATAGAGACATTTTAATTTAGTTGTAATTTTTGTTTTTGTTATTTTGTTTGTGATTAAATTTTGAGCTGTCCTATATTTTGATTATTGTGGCAGGCAAATTTTATCTTGTTTTGATTTCTTAATATTAATTTTGGTTTGAGTTTTGCGACTATCCTAAAAGTTTCAGTTGTGACATGCAGGGTGACCTTATTATTTAACATGCAAGTCTACAAGCAGGAAACAAGAGATATAGAAAGGTAAATAAAAGTAAATTGTAGTGCAATAACTTAAAAGCATACCTGTCGATTCTTCGTATTCCTCCACCTCAAATGTTAGCTTTTGCAACATGTATATAATTTTACAATAAATTTAAATTGTAAGAGTAGATGAAGGTGTATTTAACAAACCTCAAACTTATGACTTATTGAGTATCAAAAGATCCTAGTGGATTATCTTAGAAAAAAATAAAGCAAATTCAATTTATCCTTCAAAATGTCCAAGAGATTTCAAAGTGTTCGAGGAATGACCCTGAACTACTTTAAAAATTTCATGAAACATTTGAGTTCGTTTTGAACTTATCACATTGTTTTATGAATCATCCAGGTCAAATTAAAATTATCCTACTACACTCGGTGAATCTTGACATTATAATCATTCTGAGGACAGGGTACTCAATTAATCAGTTGATATTTCACTTAAAAGTTATATGGTTGAATGCTCCTAAGGCAAGTTTGGGTTATCAAATAAATTTAGGCTTGTAGTGCTTAGAAGTGTTTATCATCAATCATGTTATCCTTCTAACCTCCATTAAATGAATTCTAATATCAATCCTAGATCACTATCAAGCCGTTAACAATCATAATGGGAAAAAGATTAGCAGATGCTAGAATTTTAATTTAGCTGATATGGATTTTGATTAAAAGATCAGACCCTCATTAATTTTGGACTTAAAGTAAGTTACATATCATCTCCCTAACTTAAGCCCATCACTTGAGAATCATCAAATTTTTATTAACTTCTAAGTCTTGATAATTTAACAAACTTTAATTTTATTCTTATCATGGAAAGGATGCAGGTTAGTTTCTACCATTTACCCATTATGTTTCAATCATCCAAAGATATTCATTAGAATAAAAATTACCCATTCTTCTCTTCGTTTAATCATAAATTTTGATTATGGCAAAAAAATCTAAAATAACCACTTTTCCCTTGTGGCTCTTCACCTCATAGTTCATTAAACATAATTCAAGTGACTTTAAAGATTTTAGAGTACCCTACCCAAGGGGTAGTTAAAACATCAGAGGAGAAAATGTAGGTTTTCAAATTTTTATTTAATTTAAATAATTATTTAAACCTAAAAAAAGGATTTTCAATATTGATTTATTTAATCAATCAAAGTAAAATTTTTGTTCTTCGGAAAAATTAGTAGAGGTTCCCCTAGGCCAGAGAAAACACTTAGGCAAAATACCATGATTTTCAAAATAAAATTTTAATTATTCTTTAATTATTTATTAAATTCAAAAAATGTTTTAATTATTCAAAAAATATAATTTAATTACAAAAATGTTTTTTCATATTTTCATCAAACCTTTCTAAGCTCAAAGAACTCAAAGAAACAGTTTTTTTATTTTTTTATGACTTTTAATTTACTTATTATAATTATTTTTAATGAGAAAATAAGGAAAATACATTTCAAGCCTTTAAAAAATTTTATTTTTAACATAGAAAAATTAGGAAAAATATTTTATTGAGTTCTAAGTGATGAGGAAGTATTTAGGCACATTTTGAATTATTTTTGTAATTTTGAGATTTTTAATAGTTTTTAGTTATTTTTAATTTAAAATGTAGCTAAGAAATCAAGTATTTTATCAAAAAAGACTTTTATTTTTCCCAAGTGCTCCTGGCTATAAGGAACTCAGAAAACCACTTTTCATAATTTTTCTAAGTGTATTAAATTTAATATAATTATTTTTGTAAGAAAATACAATGTTTCTTAAAAAATCAACTTTAATGCTTAAACATAATCAAATAGTTTCTAAATTTTCAGAATGGGTTAACATGATTTTATGCACAGTGTGGAATTGAATTTTTTTCAATTTTTGATCAATATTTAGTTTACAAAAATTAATACAAGACATACACACTTTTTTAAATACAAAAATATGCAAAATTATTCAAACCATCATAATATTTTTCCTAAGCTTCTTTGACCATATGAAACCTACGAAAATTTATCCCATAATTTTCCAAGTGTTTTTTAATTTATGTAATAAATTGAAACCAAAACAACCATCTTAGCTTGAATGTTAGGGTTGGAAGCCCATAGATGTCTTCTGACCTTGGAAAAATCAGGAGAAATTAACCCTAAAAATTTAAATCTATAGTGAGTAATGCTTAACCATAATGAATTGAAATACCACAGAGAGTAATTAATTAATTAATAATAAAACAAGTCAACAAATAATTTTTATTCTTGTTCCACATTATTCTCCTTTGTTCACTGAGCAAGTGAGTATTTTTAATTTATTTTTATGATTTTGCAATGCAAAGATATAGATTTTTGAAGTTCTGACATTTAATTAATTCAAATAAATCATTAATTTTCTACTTAAAGGCGTGGAGCCACCTCATCCTTGTCCACTCTGAAGTTTCCATGCTGCGCTCCGCTATTTGACATCGCTAGCCACATAGCTGCCTCGTCAGCCAGCCTTGTCATTCCATCTACTCATCAAACACAATCTCATCTGTCTATCTAATACACGTGCGATAGGATGACATCCGTTCATCATCCACATCTGACCTAACCCATAAGCCGTCCACACTAAAACCTTAAGATCTTGAGATAGAGTTAACCAAATCACTTTGGGTTTGTTTCTACACCTTCATCTGCTCAACATGAACACATCCATATGGTTTATATGGTATGAAATACAACAAATATTTATGAAGATTAATTTTAATCTCAATTTATGGTTGAGGCTCTATACTTTTGTCTGAAAGGGGAGGCCTCAATAAGATGGTTGTAGTAGCTTCAAATGAGTCCAACAAATCTCCAGATGAAGTCCTGGACCGTGTTGAACTGCCTAGGTATGATTTAGACTAAGGTTTAGTTTAGGTGATGGTTTAGGGTTATGCTAGAGGCTCTCTACGATGGGGCTTTTTTGGGGAATCAACTCCTCTCAATTAGAGGATGGTGTGTGCATAGTTAATTGGAGCTTGCTTCACTGTGGAGTTGTGGAGAAATCTGTCCTGGTTTTGGGGCAAATTTCAAAGAAAAAATTAGCTCTTTGGAATGGATGTGAGTGGCTGAGAGCAA
Source organism: Phalaenopsis equestris (assembly GCF_001263595.1). Lineage (NCBI taxonomy): Eukaryota > Viridiplantae > Streptophyta > Magnoliopsida > Asparagales > Orchidaceae > Phalaenopsis > Phalaenopsis equestris. The sequence continues at coordinate 83,187 of NW_018224399.1, forward strand.
GGGGATTGGACTTTGGAAGGTTTGAAGAGGCGTGTTGGCAGAATTTTAGGGGGGATGTCCTGTGGAAGCTGTCAGCCACCAGAATTAGAATCCCTGTTGCTCGCTTCGGTGGGACATTTTAATTTAAATATGTCTATATTCTTAATTTTAAAAAAATATGAAATCAAATTGATCCCATATCTTTCAAAGTTTAGATGAAAGAGCGCTACACCTCAAGCTATGTATCTACCTCAAAAGATAAACACTTAGCTTGATAGTGAGGCTCAATCAAATAAATTAAGAAATGTATCACATATGTTTGGCCTACAAAACTATTTTATTTATCAGCCGACAAGTTCTCTTATTTAATATAAAAAATTAAATAGAGTTTATATTAAGTTGGGTTCTTGAAAGTTTCCTATAAAGGCAAGCCCTTATAGTTAATTACATAACAAAAGTCACCTAAGAAAATTCTTGATAAAAATTAGGGGATATTTTCTACAAAGAGGTCAAAGGAATAGGACTTGTCGGCACTATTTTTGGTATGAGGTTTGCCCGTAAGAATCTATCGGTCATCGGAATTGAAATCCCGTTGCCCGCTTCGGAAGGACGTTTTAAAAATTTTTATTTTTGAAAAAGATGAAGTCAAACTGACCCCATAATTTTCATAGTTTAGATGAAAGAGCGTTTTACCTCAAATCCTGTATCTATCCCGAAGGATGAACACAAGAATTGAGGG
>NW_018224399.1:85079-85793 GCF_001263595.1 Phalaenopsis equestris
CATTTAAATTTTATTATGTTGCTTAATAATTCATCCTGAATATCCTGATGCTCAGTGAACATTGATGTCTTGATTATTCTTAAGAATAAGGTAATTCTAAAATTATGTGGGTGAAGACCCTAAAGGGGCAAATTAGTGTTACTAAGAACACTTGGCCAAATTTTTAGTCCTAACTGGACTTGTGGTGTTTTAAAAGAGTTTGATTATGTTGATTTTTATAATCCTCTTTTAACAAGTGGATTTCAACTTAAGTTCACCACTAAGTCCTTAAGACTAAGTGAATGTATTAAGTGTGTGTATTAATTTTGAAAAGATTTAAAACTTTAAGTGATCATTATCAAGATTATTTTGATATTATTTTTTATTTTATAAAATAAGGGTGTGAAATCATCAATTTCCCAAAATTATGCCCTTAAATTCAAAAAATTGATTTTATGCTAATGAAGTTCCCAAAATTTTGATAATTATAGGAATTATTCATTTATCTTGTAATGTGGCAAAGCGAAGTGAATTTCTACCAATTAAGCCCACTTTTTTCTTATTAAAAATCATCAAATGAATTAATTAATATCAGAAATTACCCATTTTCCATTTTCATTAAGCCTAAATATTCATTAAGGCCAAAATATTCAAAATTACAATTTTGCCCTTAAGGGTCCAAACTTTCATAATTTATCAAATTTAAGTCAAATAACTTTGAAATTTTTATATAAC
>NW_018224399.1:88167-89496 GCF_001263595.1 Phalaenopsis equestris
GTTAAGATCTCGGCCTAGACTTAACCAAATCACTTCGGGTTTGATCCTATGAACTTGTCTAAGTGAGACGAACATATCTATACGATTAAGAGGCCATAAAATCAAACTTAAGTAAATGGAGAATCAAAATAAGCTCGGGAGAATGGGGAGTTTTATACCTTTGCGCTGAGAAGGGAAACTTTGATCAAAGATGCTTGGTACGTTCGTTGGGGTCCAAGGAGGCTATGGATTGAGTCCCTGGTCTTTGTGTAAATCCTAAATATGAATTTGACCACAGCCAAATTTGGGTGTTGGTCTAGAGCTATGATGGAGGCTCTGTAGAAGGGGGATTTGATGGGGCTTTGGCTTCTTTCACTCTTGTGAAAGTGTAAAGCCAATTTAATTGGAGTTTGGTGCTGTGTAGGTTGGGATTGGAACTTGTCCTGGTTTCTGGCAGGAATTCAAGCTCAAAATTGAATTGCCATGGTGGATTTGAGAGGGGGAAATTGATTAAAATGTACTGAGGGGCTCTTAGAGAAGCTCTCTGAGGATTTTGGGAGGGCTTAGTGAAAAATTTTTTACCACACCCCTCCATGGCCGTGAGGGGTAGATTTTATAGAAATTGGCCAATGGGGAGCTTGGCTGGCCAATTGAGAGCTTAGCCCCACTGCTTAGGTGTCAATATGGCAAGTACCTTGATTTAACCTCTTTATTATCCCTTTTAAAAAATTTTCAAAAAATTTACCCATGGGAAAAATATGAAGCTTAACCATGGGTGTATGGCTGGCCTTAAACTCAACCCTAGAGTCTAGGATGAGTTACGGTAGGGCTCATTTGACCATACCAAGCTCAATTGGTTTGGATTTGACCATAAGTCCAAAAAGGTGCACGTGACCAAATCTTGTATTTGAACTAGGTTAGGCATGTAAATTGGCCCAATTAAATATGGCATTTGGTGTTAGAGACCATGAGGAACAACTTTCATGAGAGTGAAAGCCTTTTTGAGGTCAATTGGTTAATCAATTTGGTGGATTTTTGATTTTTGACCCATTTTAAGCATGTTGGGCTAAGTTTGGGTCAAACTTGGGCTAGCCATGGTCAACTTGAGCTAGCTTTGGGCTAAGCTCAAATTGATTGTTGTGTTTGGTCACAAATGACCTTATAAAGGATTTTCAATAAAAATTGAATGCCAATTTGAGATCTAAGGTATTCAATTGTTGAGATTTTGGGTGTTTGCCAATATTGGGGCTAATTTGGGGGTTTTATCAAAGGACCAAATTGAATGGTAGAAAAGTTTCTCCAATAAAAATTTATGATCAAATTTGATTAAAATGAAATTGGGAATATTTT
>NW_018224399.1:89635-97922 GCF_001263595.1 Phalaenopsis equestris
CTTTGGCAAATTTGACTTTGGCAAATTTGGATGTATTCAAAGTGTTTGGAATAAGTTTTGATCAATTTTGGGTGTTTTGGCAAAATTTGGGTCCCAAGGGCAGTCAGACAAATTGGAGGTGCCTAGGGGTAAAAGGCCCAAGTTAGGCATTTCAATTAGAATTGAATAAGTATCCATTCTAAATGAGTCATAAACCAATGTATTGTGAAGATATGGTGTACCCTAGTTCCAAGTCAACACCAAGGGTCAATCCTAAGGCCAAATAGCCCTATAGGAACTCTTCTTGAGCATCCCCCATAATGATCTTGCCTACTAAATGCTAGAGGTTAAGGTCAATATGTGGAATTTCAAATTGAGTAAAGAAAAGAGTTTTGAATTTCTAATGGTGAGGGTACTTTTTCTAGTTTTCTAAGACTAGTCAATAGGAAATTCCTATGGCTAGACCTAGGCTACTAAAGAAGTTTCTAGACCTCAACCAAAAGTGAGGTCAACAGGACTTTCCAAAGAGATCGAATAAGTTGGTGCGAAAGGGGAATGGTTCAAAGTTGGAACATTTATTTTTGGAATCCAAAGGAAGAAGAACTAGGAGATGTCACAGATCTTGAGGAGAACCTCAGTGACTTTCCAAGCTATCCTATGGTTTAGCTTCAATTTTAAGGAGAAATATTTAAATATTTCATCTTGCGAATTTTATTAATTACGGCTTACACTAGTGTGAAACGATCGCACAAATAGTCTGGATGATGAGAGGATTTAGGTCGTCACAATCGCTAACCTCAGAATCCTAAAACAGGTTAGGGCTTATATTATATAGCAGAGCTATACAAAGTCCTAAAGGAAAATTAAGGATTTATGTCAGATTAGGAGGACAACATTGAAATCCTATGATTTTTTGTTTACTTCTAAAGAAGGGTTTAGCTTGTGTAGACATGTATTGTTGTTGAAGATGGTCGTGTTGCCCATAATTCTAGCTCCAAGATCCTCATCGTGGCGAGTTTAAGTTTTCTAATGTGTCAAGTTGTAATGTGAAATAAAGTGTTTCCTAAGGTTATGGTTATTTAAATATTATGGGAAATGTTAAAGTTGATTAGAGCGAGACCGGTTAGGATCCCACGGTTCCCTCGATCTGACACGGCTATTTTCTTTCAGATTCACTTAGTCCAAATAAATTTACTAAACCCAATTTAATGAGTTCCGCACTTTCATTTAGACCGAGGGAAATTTTGTTAGCAACCATAGGTTACCTCCTCCGAGGGATTCCCGATCATCTGATAGAGGCATTTTAATTTAATTGCAATTTTTGTTTTGTAATATTTGTGATTAAATTTCGAGTTGTCTTATATTTTGACTATTGTGGCGGTGAATTTTTTCTTGTTTAAATTTTTTTAGTTTTTGTTTTGACATGCAGTGTGACTTTAAGCATTCATGCAAGAAACAAGAGGTACGAAAAATTAAATGCAATAACTTAAAAGTGTACCTGTCGATTCTTCCTCCTCCTCCACCAGAATGGTTAGCTTTGGTGGCATGTATATAATTTTGCAAGGAATTCAAATTTTAGGAGTAGGTGAAGGTATAGCTACCAAACCCCAAGTTATGACTTTATTGAGTCTCGAAAGATCTTAATGGATGATTTTAGAAGAAAATATAGCAAGTTCAATTTGTCCTTCAAAATATCCAAGAGATTTTAAAGTGCTCGGAGCATAACCTTGAACCACTTTGAAGATTTCTTGAAATATTTTGAGTTCATTTTGAACTTATCATGTTATTTTATTAATCATCCAAGGTTAAGCTAGAGTTATCCCTCTGCTCAAGGAAACTTGATGTTTTATTTGTCCTAAGCCGAGGACACTCAATTAAACAATCGATATTTCATGTAAGAGTTATGTGGGTGGATGGCTCTAAGGCAAATTTAAGTAAGTAAAGGTTTTAGTTTCCAAAATTGAAATTAGGGTTGCAGTGTAAAAAGGTGTTAATCATCAATTATGTTATCTTCTATGTCTAATCAAATGAGTTTAAATGTCAAACCTAGGTCACTACCAAGCCCTAAACAATCACAGTAGGTGAAATGCTAACTTAGCAGGATTTTGATTTAAATGACATGCATTCTTATTGAAAGATCACATTATCATCAATTATGGGCTTAAAATAAATGAAATATTATCTTTCTAACTCGAACCCATCATTTGCGAATCATTTAATTTTGATTGACTTCCAAGCCATGATAATTAAGCAAATTATAATTTTGTTCTTATTATAGAAAAGGTGGTAAGTGAGTTCCTACCTTTTAATGCTATTTTATTTCAATCTTCCAAACATGTTCATTAGAATCAAAATTACCCATCTTCACTTTGATTAATCCTAAATCTTGATTGAGGCACCAAAATCTAAAGTTACTCCTTTGGCTTTGGGGCCCTTCACCTCATAACACATTAATCAAAATTCAAATGAATTAAGAAAATTTTTTAGACTGTCCTATCTATCAATGGGTCAATTAAAACATCAGAGGAGAAAATGTGGATTTTCAAAACTTAATTTAATTTAAATATTTATTTTAATTTAGAAAGTAGTATTTTTAAAATTGATTTTCTTAACTATCTAAAGAAAGTTCTTATTTATGAGAAAATTTTTAGGAGGTCCCTTTAGTTTAGAGAAACCTTTAGACAAAATTACATGATTTTCGTAATTAAATCTCTATCATTATTATTTAATTATGAATCAATTTTAATGATTTTAATTACATGCAAAATAATGTTTTAATTAACAAAATTATCTTTATATTTTAATTAAACCTCTCTGTGTTTAGAGAATTCAGAGAAACAAATTTTATATTATTATGATTTTTAATTTATTTATTATAATTATTTTAGTTGGAAAATAACAAAAATTCAATTGTAAGCTCTTAAAAAATTTTATTCTAAACTTAAAAAAATTAGAAAAAATATCCTAATGAGTTCTAATTGATCAGAGATTAATTAGTCACATTTTTAAATATTTTGATATTTTTAGGATTTTTAATTATTTTAAACTGAAAATAATGCTAAAAAATCAAGTATTTTCTCAAAAATAAATTTTCAAGTATTTTCTCAAAAAAAAATCAAGTATTTTCTCAAAAATAAATTTTATTTTTTCCAAGTGCCCCTCATCACAAGGAACTCAGAAAAATTCATAACTTTCCAAAATGTATTTTATTTAATATAATTATTTTTGTACAAAAATATAAGCTTTCTTACAAAATCAACTTTAATGCTCAAACCTAGTCAATTAATTTTTAAATTTTTACAGTGAGTAAACATGATTTTTATGCACAGTGTGGAATTGATTATGTCATTTTTTTATTATTATTTAATTTATATAAATTAAAGCAAGATATATACATTTAATTAACTATAGAAATGTACAAAATAATTCAAATCATCATGACATTTTTCCGAAGCTTCTCTAACCATGTGAAACCTACTAAAACTATTCTCTTAATTTTCTAAGTGCAATTATAATTTATATATTTAAAATAAGTCAAAATAGCCATCCTAGCTTCAAAATTAAAGTTAGAAGCATAGAGATGCCCTCTGACATTAGAAAAATCAGATAACATCCCCTATGTTACAAGGAATGAACCCTAAAAGTTTTGAGCCATGGTGAGCAATGCTTGATCATAATGAATTAAAATACTTCAGAGATTATTTAATTCATTAAAATTATAGAGTTAACAAATAATTTTTATTTCTAGCCCATAATATTCTCCTCTATTCACTAAGAAAGAGGGTATTTTTACTTTATTTTTATGATTTTTCTACACAATGTTATGATTTTTTAAAGTTCTGGTATTTATTTAAATAAAGATATTCCTAATTTTCTATTCATCCCAATTAGCGCCACGTAAACGCACGACTGCTCCAAAGCTCCACACGACATTCCCTGGTTTGGCGTCGCAATTTAAGGCAGCGGCCACGCGTCCCGCTGTTCACGGTTCGTTCCTTCATCTGACCTAATCTCGTTCGTTCATCCGATACATGCGCGATCTGACAATCCTCCGTCAGCATCCCTGATGAACCAAACCTGTGAGCCGTTAAACTTCTAGACCTAAGATCTTGCTCGATACTCAACCAAATCACATGGGGTTTGTTCCTACACCATCTACTCAAGAAGAACACATTCATACTATTACAATGCTATGAAATTAAACTTCACTTCACATTTGATGAAAACCAAGCTCTAGATTAGGGTTAACGGCCTACCTTTATCTGAGAGGGAAGGCCTCAATCAGATGCCTGTGGAAGATTCAATGGTGTCCAATAAACCTTCTGGATGTTTTGCTTCCCTCTGGTGTAAGCTCCAAGTAGGAGTTTAATGAACTGGGGTGCGGCCTTTGTCTAGGAGTGGTTGGGAAAGCTCAAAAGAGGGGGATTACAATGAGGATCCTCCTCTCTTGCTTTTGGGAAGCTTAAGAGTAGTTCAATTTGAAGTTTGGGGAAGTTTTGAGGGTGGCCAACATTTGGCCTGATTTTGAGATCTAAAATTGAGCTCAGGTGGTGGGGAAAATGGTCAAGAGATGGTTGCAATGAGCTTAAAGAGGCTTGGAGGAGCTCAGGGAAAAATTTGAAAGAGTTTCCCCAAGGAAATTGGATTTCTCTCTTTTTGAAAATGGAGGAAGGGTTTAAAAAGAATGGCTTAGAGTGGCTATCGGGGCTTCAATTCAAGTGCTATATGAAGCTGAGCTGGAGGGCTACATAATGCTAAAGGCTAATAAAAGTTAGGCATATTGGATGTGTGTAATGGTGTTTTGATTCAAAGGGTGTGGCTCTCCGTTTTAGGGTTTTCCAACCACTAGGTCGGCTGACAGTGCCAGGGGTGGTTGCTAGAGAAGTCAGCAGTGTCAGGAAAGATGGTGATTAACCCCTAATGGTTTGGTATGATGGCAGGGATTTCTTGGTTTAGGCCCAAAAAAGGATAAAATACACTAAATGAAGGGACCATTGGTCTATGACATCAATCTGGTGATTTTGAATTGATTTGGAGTTTCAATTTGAGGGATTTTGGACATTTGATCAATTTGGGTACGTTGGGTTAGACATGGGTTTAGGTTGGGCTAGAGTTGGGCTAGAGTTTGGCTATGTCTAAATTGAGAGTTCAAAATAGTCTAGGGGAATGTTATGAAGAGTTCTCAACATTAATTGGGCATCAATTTTGGAACTTGGTCAATCAATTTGGTGGAAATTAGGGCAAATTTTGGAATTTTGGCTTTGGGTCTAAATTGAGTGAAATTGAAGCTTGACCAATGTCAATTAAGAGTTCAATTTGATGTTTGGAGATGTTTCAAAGAGTTTATGATGCATAATTTGGACAATTGGAAATATTTGGGGGTTAAATGAAGTGGTATTTTGGTTTTAGGCCAAATTGGGGCCTTTTCATTTTTTTTTGGACTTAAATGTGGGTCAATTAGGCTTGAATTTGGTTTGTATTGAGTTTGATCATGATGAATTTGAGTTTAGAATTGATATTGGGGAAAATTAGAACTAAATTGGTGGACATTTGGGGTGAATTTGGGGAAATTAGGCCTTTAAAGGCAATTTGGGGCTTCAGTCAAAGGTTGTCAAATTGGTCAAATTGGGTTCAATTGGAGGGTTGTTGACCTCACTTTTGGTTGAGGCTTAGTTTTCCCTCTTTAGTAGCCTAAGGTATAGCCATAGGAATTTCCTGTTGATTATTCCTAGATTACTAAAAAATGAACCCTCACCTTTAGAAACTTTAAACTCTTCTGTGCTCAACTTGAAGTTCCATTTACTAGTCCTAACCTCTAACACTTAGTAGGTGGGGCCACTATACAGAAAGCTCAAGTGGAGTCCCCATAGGACTACTTGGCCTTAAGGTTGACCCTTGGTGTTGGCTAGAGCTAGTTCACTCACTTGCACTCACTTGCACCCACTTTCACTCACAACCCTAAAATTTAAATTTGTTGACTTTGATCTCTTGATCTTTTGGGAAACTCATGAAGATGGTCACCTAGACCCACTGACCCTAGGCTAGGGTTTAGCTAAGACTTGTACATATAGGACCCAAATGGGGATTTCATTGGTTCATAGCTCATATAAGGCTATTTGCACCCTAATTCTACATAAATATCCAACTTGTCATTTTGCCCTCAAATCCACCCAAATTACCTAAATGCCCTTGAAACCCTAAATTTGACCAAAATTCCCAAATTCTTCCAAAATAACCAAACTTATTCAAAAAAAATTTCAAACCATTTTAAACTTCCCAAATTGCCCAAAACATCTTAAAAATTTCAAAGTTAGCAAATTACCCTCAAATTTGCCTAAATTACAAAAATACCCTTGGTAGCCAAAACTTTCCAAAAACCCCCAAAATCATTTAAAATGCCCCCAAAATGAATTTAGACCCTTTAATTTAACCCAATTTGACCAATTTGATCACTTTGAGCAAAAAGCCCCAAATTGCCTTTAAAGGCCCAATTTCTCCAAATTCACCACACAAACCCATCAATTTGGCCCCAAACCTCCCCAATTTTAATTCTAAACTCAAATTCATCTTTAATATGATCAATTCAAACCAATTTCAAGCCTAATTGATCCATGCTTTGAGCTCAATTTTGATCTAAATTACCCTATGACTTAATCTCACCTAATTAAACCATATGATCAACTCAATTGCCCCCATTTGAATCCTAAATTCTTCATAAAAATACTACACATCAAATTGGACCTTAAATTGGCCTTGTTCAAGCCTGAATTTCACTCAATTTCAACCCACATTCAAAATCCCCAAATTTTCCCCAAATTGGCTATGTCTCTGATATCCTCCAAATTGAATGCCCTAACCCCAAAATTGACATCCAATGTATGTTGAAAAACTTTATGACTTTCCTCTAGACCATTTTGAATAATTAATTTAGACCTAACCCAACTTTAGCTTAACCTAAACCCAAGTCTAACCCAACACCCCCAAATTGACCAAATGCCCAAAATCCTCCAAATTGAACCTCAAAAAAAAATAAAAATCACTCAAAGTCTTTTCTAAACTCCTCATAAAAGTCATCTACACAATATTGATCAATAAATTAAGCTCAATGTCATGGCTAGCCTAAACCAAACACAAGTTCTAGTCATTTTGACCCAAATCTAACCCCTACACCAAAATTGACTTAGTCATGCTAAAGTCACCAAATTAATGTCACCACAGCCACTACACACACTCCATTGACTAGGCTAAACCATCATAAGCCTACCCAAGTGAGCTATGGACCAATAGGTCCCTAAAATAAAGGGTTTCAGCCCATTTTTAGGACTTAACCAAGAAATCTCTTCCATCAGCACTAACCATTGAGGGTAAATTATAATTAACCCTCTCGCTTGCTCACCTGACCACCTGACCACCTCCCCTGCTTTGGATAACCACCCTACTTATCGTAAAATGAAAAGATGGCGAGCCACCACCGCTAAATCAAACTCAATTTTAATCCTAGAGGCCAGTTCATCCTAATCACACGTTAGAGCTCCTCAGCCCTCCACCTAAGTAGCTCTTTACACCCATTAATTGGCCATGGTGGCTAGCCCAAGCCCTTCTATTTAATCAGCCCTCTCAATGGATAAAAAGGAAGTGTTCAAAATCCTTGGGGAAACTCTGTCAAAATCTTTCCAGAGAATCTATAAGCATCCCTAAGCTCAATCCAACCACCTTCCCCCTCCGATTCCTACTTTGAGAGCCCAATTTTGAGCTCAAACTTTCAGCTTAAATTAGGACATCTCTTAACAGTCCACCAAACTCAACTTAATTATCCACACAACATACATAGAGCAAGAGGAGTTGATTTCCCATCAAAGCCCAAACTGAAATAGCCTCTATGATAGCTCTAAACCAACACCTGAAATCCACCTTGCTTTAAATCATACCTAGGCAATTCACCATGGCTTGGAACTTCATCTGGAGGTTTGTAGGATTCAATCAAAACTACCACAATGATCTGATTGAGGCCTCCCCTCTTAGACAAAGGTATTGAGCACTAACCCTAACCCGAGCTTATTTTAAATTTTAACTCTCCAAGTGTAAATTTCTTGTAATGTCTTGATTTAATACTTTATTAACCATATAGATTTGTTTGTCTTGAGTAGATGAAGGTCTAGAAATAAACCCCATGTGATTTGGTTGAGTCTAGTTAGAGATCTTAAAGTTTTAATGTGTAAGACTTACGGGTTAGTTCACTTGGGGATAATGAACGGATGACGTCCGATCACGAGTGTATCTGTCGGCACTATTTTTGGTGTGGGGTTTG
>NW_018224400.1:0-7102 GCF_001263595.1 Phalaenopsis equestris
ATTTTCCACCACTCTCTTGCAACAAGTTGGTGGGGTTTATTTTAGTTCATGCACCTAAGGTCGAGGCTGGGGACGTGGGCGAGGAAGAACTAACTTAATTGTTGAACAGACAAGGCTGACCATCAACCTTAGTGATGAAGACAGTTCTGAAGATGAATTAATGATGACAAAATAGAAGAAACTTAGTACGAGATATCCTTCGAAGATATGGAGAAAAGTGAATATGAGACAATGTATGATCGGATAAACCACTATGTGAACGTCATGACCCTTACTCTGATTCTCCATCAAAAGGTCGAGAGTTTAGAGGTCAAGAAAGTCCGTAGCACTGGTTCAAAGCCGATCAACTTTTATCATGCTTCTACTTCTACTAATCTTGAAAACCATGTAAATTTGGATGATGATCCTAATGAATTAATGGAATTGTCTTTTGATTGAATTGGCTTTTGGTTATTTTTTGCCTTGTGTACAAAAGTTGATTCAATAGGGACATTTGCCAAAAGAAATGTTAAAAGATAAATTACAAATTTTTTAAAGATTATAGGATGTTAAAAGTTGAATCTCGGATTTGCTACTGTCAGACCAGTCGATGATTTAGAATTTTGTATGGTTGTTACTAGCGAATCGTAACAGAACTACCTTGCTATAGAGGATGACTCTACTGATCAGCTGATAGAAGATACTCTGCAAAAATTTGAAGAAGAGATTAAGTGATGAACTGAAGGAAATTAAACTTAGGACTGAAGAACAACCCCGACCTACATTTATAACGTCTCTACTCAATGATGAAGAATTTTTAGAGTTGATTAAATTGTTAACAGAGTTCAAAGATTGCTTGGCATGGAGTTATGATGAAATGCTAGGTTTTTCAGCAGAGGTGGTCGTTCATAAACTCGGGGTAGAGAAGATATAACCCCAGTGAAACAAGCTCCTAGAAGAATGCGCCTCAAAATTGAGCGGTAAGTCATTTTTGAGGTAAACATAGTAATAGATGCCAACTTTGTAAAAGAAGAGCAGTACCTAAGTCATTTTTGAGGTAAACAAAGTAATAGATGCCAACTTTATAAAAGAAGAGCAGTACCCTATATGGTTAGCCAAAATTGTGCCAATTAAAAAGAAGAATGGACAAATCCATGTTTGTGTCGACTTCAGAGAGTGGAAAAAAGCATGTCCAAAAGATGAATCCCCGTTATCAATACCAGAAATGATGGTGGATATCGCTTTGACACATGAAATTCTCTCTTTCATGGATGGATCGTCAGGATATAACCAAATCAAGATGGCTCCAGAAGATGCAGCGCTTACAACCTTAGCCTTCAGGACACCTTTCGGGATTTTCTGCTACACAGTGATGTCGTTTGGGTTAAGGAACGCTGGAGCAACATATCAACAAGCTATGACAAATATTTTTTATGATCTCATTCACAATCAAGTGGAATGCTATGTGGATGATTTGGTCATCAAAAGAGAAAAAAAAATAGACCATTTGTACGATTTGAGGATCGTATTTAAACGGTTATGACGATATGACCTTAAAATGAATTCCTTAAAGTGTGCCTTTGGTGTTACCTTCGAGAAATTTCTAGGATTGGTTGTCCGTCATTGGGGAATTGAGATCAACTTGGATAAGATTAACGCAATCTTGGAGATGCCTCCTCCTAAAACTTTGAAACAATTACATTCTTTTCAACGGAAGTTGACATACCTGAGATGTTTTATATCTAATCTCTCACGTAGGTGTTAGTCTTTCTCGGCATTAAAAAGGACACCAAATTCGTTTGGGAAGAGAAATAATTACATTCTTTTCAAGGGAAGTTGACATACCTGAGATGCTTTATATCTAATCTCTCACGTAGGTTTCAGTCTTTCTCGGCATTAATTAAAAAGGACACCAAATTCGTTTGGGAAGAGAAATGCCAGCGGGCTTTTGAGGATGTTAAACAGTATTTAATGACACCTCCTTTTTTGGCCACTCTTATCCATGAGAAACATTTACTACTTTATATTATGGCCTTAGATGACTCTCTTGGAGCCCTCTTAGCCTAAGTCAATGATAAGGGTAAAGAAAACGCACTCTACTACTTGAGTCGTCATCTAATACCGACGAGGATAAGGTATTCTCCTATCGAGAAGAATTGTCTAGCTTTAATTATCACTACCCAAAAGCTTAGTCATTACATGCTTTCTCATAAAATTACCCTAATTTCAAAAGTTAATTTGTTGCAATATTTGTTGCAATAAATTTGTTGCAATATTTGATGACCCAACCAACACTTTCCAGGGGTCTAGCAAGATGTTGAATGATTTTATTACTATTCAATATAACTTTTGTTCCCCTCCGTGTTATAAAGGGACAAATTTTAGCAAACTTCCTCGCTGCACACCAATTTTAGCAAAATTCCTCGCTGCACACCCACTTCCAACTGGGTCCCCTCTTAATGATGAGTTACCAGATGAACAAGTATTATAAATGGAATTCTCCAGTGCGCAACGCTAGGAGATGTACTTCCAAGGAGATTCGTCAGCCAGAAAAGATAAAGGATCAGACACAATTGTACCAAGCAAAGCAAGAACTGGTTTGATCTTTGTCACGCCAGATAAGGGTATGTTGAGGTTCTCATACCACCTGACAGAGCCATGTCCAACAACCAAGCAGAATATGAAGCTTTATTTACAGGATTGGAGTTGACAATCTCAATGGATATAACAGATATTTTCATCTATGGAGACTCACAACTCGTCATCCAACAAGTCGCTGGACGATACAAGATTTTGAAACCAAGGTTAACACAATACCATTAGTACACAATGAAGCTACTGGAGCAAATTCCCAATGTAATTTTCTACTGAATTCCTAGGGAAGATAATGCTCATGCTGATGCTCTAGCAAATCTTGCTAAGGAGCTGTCATGTCCTCCGGAGGATTCCAGTGATATTACAGTACAAGGAAGACAAGTTTTGTCTCAAGTTGACCTTGACAATCTACACAAGCTTGGAAAAGAAAAAGAAATGATGGTTGTGATTGCTGATATCAATGAAGATTGGCACAAGCCACTAATAAATTATTTGCATACTGGAAAGCTGCCATAGGACAAGTTAGCAGCACACTACATCACAAAAAGGGCTATGTCATATGCTATAGTAGGAGATGTCCTCTACAAAAGATCATTCGACAAGATGTGGCTATGATGTTTAAGCAAAGCAGAAGAATAAAATATTGTCAAATAAGTATACGTCGGATTGTGTGGCACTCACCAGTCAGGGCCGAAGATGAAAATGAAGATCAAGAGACTCAAATATTATTGGCCGGCAATGATGTCCGATTGCATTAATACGTCCAGAAGATGTAACTAGTGCTAAGTGCATGGGGTGGTCTTGCACCAACCTCTGAATGTGCTACACCCAACCGTCGCTTCGTGGTCATTCGAGTGTTGGGGCACGGATATAATAGGTTTGATAGACCCTCCGTCTTCCAAAGGACACAAATTTACACTTACCGCTAAGGATTATTTTTCCAAATGGGCAAAGGTAGTGCCGTTACGAGAGGTTACTCGTTACGAGAGATTACAACACAACATGTCCTTCAATTCTTCAAAATTCAAATCATCTACTATTTCAGAGTACCATGCAGAATAATCTCCGACAATGGGATAGCCTTTAAAAGAACCAAAATCAACAATTTCGTCAAACAGCACGGGATGGACTGGAGATACTCTACAATTTACTATCTTAGGGAAAATGGCCTAGCTGAGGCCTTCAACAAGACACTGGCATAGATTTTGAAGAAGACAACACAGATTTTGAAGAAGACACTCGATGAAAATAAAAGAGATTGGCATAACAAATTGCTAGAAGCTTTGTGGGCTTACCGAACAAAGTTCAGGACTCCCATTCAGTGCACACCATACGTGCTCGGGTATGGGTATGTGATCGTATTACCGTTAGAAGTTCAGACGCCGTCTCTCAGAGTCACTATCACCAATCAACTTACAGTAGAAGAAAGTGCAAAACTTAGAGTTGAAGAACTAGAGAGTCTTGAGGGAAAACAACTAGAAGCATAACAATATTTAGAACTTTACTAGGCAAAGATGGTACAAGCTCATGACAAATTGGTCTGCCCAAAGACATTCAAAGTTGGTGACCTTGTCCTCATGCTCAAAAGAACCATTCTTGCAAGTTGTAGGGACTATTTGTCGTAGAAAAGGTCTACATAGGAGGAGCCTACCAGCTAGTAGATTTTTATGGTGAGAGACCCATGCTGACAATCAACGGATGATACCTGAAGACATACTACGCAACCTGACAATGCTTAACATCGCTTGATTTGAAATTTTAAAATTTTGATTATTCTGGGGTTATTTATTTGGCCAAATGTCTGTGACTAGATCCAAAAATTTTGTAATAAAATTAACCTCAATAAAATGATTGAATGACAATTTTTGAAATTATACACTTCAATTTTCTCTTTTTTTAATTTGATATTCTACTAAACTAAACAAAATACATACATAAAAAAATAATTTTCTCACCAACATAGACTAAAATTTTTTTTAATAAATACTTTGTTTTGTTCTTGTTCACGCTAAGTTTCAGCTCACTGATATTTTTCGTTCACTGAAATTTTTCCTGTCGTCTGTAAAGAAATGTCAGGACAGAGGCTAATCTTTGCTTTTAAAGATGGATGGAACCTCACACTTAATGAAAAAAAGAAAAAAAAAAGAAAGAAAAATGAAAGTGATGAAAAGCTTGAGGATATGCCTAATCAAAAATTGGCTTCAGTGGACTTTGAGGGTCCTCTGATGGATGTGTTTAGCCATCAGGAAAAAGAAGGGCTACCACCAGAGACAGTTCCTCACTGAAGTGGAAAAATGTGATAGTACAACAAGACCCGAGGGAGGAGACTAGTCATCTACCGTTTATGATAGCTATGCTGACTGGAGGCGGGGAGGAGACTAGTTTTCTACTGTCTATGATAGCTACGCCAACTTGAGGCCTGATCACTGCTAATGATGAAAGAGTGCCAGATGCACCGCTACGGAGAACTCAGAGCAGGAACGCTAACCGCCGAAAGCATGGGGCTTTTTTACAAAGAGAAAATACGCTAGAAGGAGGTGGAAAACTTGCTCACCCCTATTCCTAAGAGGAATATCTACGATCTAGGCATGAGAGAGACCTCTTCCAGCTTGCCTTCTATATACGATGAGTCCGGATTCATTACAGGGTCGGAGATACCACACGTTTCAGATGTTATTTGTATGGGTTGCCCGACATGCATCGCCGAGATACCTACACGTACATCAGCTATAGGGGCATTTGTGGAGTGCCCAGACTGCAATATCCTCCACCTGGAGCGCTACAGTACTTTGGAGGAGACGAATCCACTGATGGTGGATTTCAGACCGCTGATCACCCAATGGGGGAATCATATGTCCCGTTGGATATAGAGCCATATATCCCATTTGATACAGAGTTATACATTCCGCTGGAAATAGAAGAAACACCAACTTGGATTCCCGACAATGTTGAAATGAGGGAACATCCTTGACAGCCGCCAATCATCAGCACGACAGAATACTACAAAATGAGTAAAGTAACCAAAAGGGATTTTGAATTCTATGAAGAAGTTCATGGAAGGTTCATTGATATACTGAGGCTTAGAGCTATATACCAGGGTCTTCTCCGAGAGCGATAAAAGAAGTATTCTTGACTGCATCTTTGATCTAAGAGATAGGGGTCGAGCAGGCCTGCTAATGGAAAAAACCTATTTCAAGTCATGAAAGTGGATGCGTGAAAAGGGCAGGATCACCATAAAATGTGGATGTTGTTACAACTACACTAAAGACAGAGAAGGAAATCCTCCTGGGACTCTGAGAAACGATCAGGTGGATCTGCTACCCCCCATGATAAAATGGATGGGTAAGATAATGGGCCGATGATGGTCCGATGGAGTATACTGCCAGTTGACTGTATTCCCAACAGCTGTATCATCAACATATATGATGAAGGCGACTGCATACCCCCACACATTAATCATCATGACTTTGTGATACCTTTCTGCATGGTCTCTTTCATGATCAAGAGCAGCATTCTATTTGGAAAAGAGATAGTTGTCGTCGACCCCGATGAGTTCAAAGAATCCATGGTTCAAAGAATCCATGGATATTCCACTACCCATAGGTTCAGTGGTGGTTCTTAAGGGAAACGAAGCAGACGTTGCTAAACATTGCATTCCAGGGGTGCAACACTGGAGGGTGTCTGTAACCTTCTGAAGGATGGATGACAGCAAAATGCGATATGGATTCCAACCGGACCCGGAGCTGGAAGTACTATTGCCTTACGAGCTATGAGAGGGTTGCACCTCTAAGCACATGCAAATGGAACTCTTGACCTGGAGCATGGCTTAGTAAGTCGGCTCGATCAGGAGCTTGCCCCGTCAAAGACAGACACTCTGAGGATTCCTTATTATTGCATTTCGTCACAGTAGATATGATATATATTAGACATGCTCAGCCTATGATATGTACTCATCATGGGATATCTTCAGATGTACTTTGATGTAGTCAGCATAATTGTACTTTTTTAGGCTTTGGCCTGCACTCAATCTGTAACACTTATTGGAGAAGATTAATGAAATCTCTTTCATAATTTTTTTATGTTTGTTCAATTGCTCTTTTTGTGTGATGGGTAAAAGCCACAAAACCATACGTTGGTTCAGGACTACAATGAAAAAAGAACAAAACAATAAAAAGTTGATAATAATAAAATTAAAATAAAATACTCTTTTGAAAAAACAATCAATCAATAAAATCTTTTAAAATTTGAAAACATATTTTGATAATTAAAAGTGATTAAAATAATAAGAAAAGAAAATAAATCTGTTGAGTTGATTCGCTCAATTTCAAAGTCTCTTACTCTTTGCTCGTGCAGCACGACTATCCTTGTTTGCACTAATTCTCTTCAAATCCTTGTGCCTTACAAAATTTCATATTCTGCACAAAACATCACAAAATTTTACACATCTTCCTCACCAATGTCAATCTTTTTACATGACATAGATTTATGAGTTTGACACCACAAACTTTCTGCACTACATTTCTACTCT
>NW_018224401.1:0-2017 GCF_001263595.1 Phalaenopsis equestris
TGCCCCTAAGGCAAACTCAAGTCATTAAAGAATTGACGCCCATCACAAATGGTCTTGGATTTCTTAAAGATGTTAATTACAATCATATTATCTTCTAAATCAGATCAATTGAGTTTAGACATCGAACATAGGTCACTACCAAGCCCTCAACAATCATAACGGGGGAAATTGGTGGTGGTTAAAATTCCAGTTTAAGTGATATTTATTCTTATTGAAAGATCCCATCATCATCAATTTTAGGCTTAAGATAAGTAAATTATTATCTCCCTGGCTTAAGCCCACCACTTGAGAATCTTTTGGTCTTAGTTCACTTCCAAATCATGAAGATTAGGGAAATTATGATTTCGTTGATATTGTGAAGAGGTGGTAAGTGAATTTCTACCTTTTAATCCCATTGTATTTCAATCATCCAATTATAGTTTTTTAAGATCAAAATTACCCATTTTCCTTTTGATTAATCATAAATTTTGATTAAGACACCACAATCTAAAATTACCACTTTGCCCTTAGGGCTTTCCATTTTATAGCTCTTCAAGAAAAATTCAAACGACTTTGGAAAATACTTGAGTATCTTATCCATTGATTAATTAAAATATCACAGAGGAAAATATCATTTTTCACAATTTGATTTAATTTAAATAATTATTTTTATCTTAAAAGTAGGATTTTTCATTGTTAATTTATTTAATTAACCCAAAAAATGAAGTTTTAATTTATAGAAAAATTTTTTAGAGGTTTGCCTAGGTCAGAAGAATACTCAGAAAAAATTTTATGATTTTTCTAAGTAATATTGTAATTATTTTAATTATTTAAAATTATTTTTTAATGATTATTTAAACACAAAAATATATTTTAATAATCAAAAATTACTTTTAAATTTTTATTAAACCCTCATAAGTTCAAAAAACTCACAAGAAAAAATTTTATATTTTCATGATTTATTTTTAATTTACTGTAATTACTTTAGTGAGAAAATAAGGAAAATAGATTTTAGGCTTTTAAAAATTTATTTTTAATATAGAAAAATCAGAAAAAAGATTTTAAGGGGTCCCTAGCGATCAGGGAACAATTGCAAACATTTTGGACTATTTTTTGTATTTTTGAAAATCTTAATTTGATTATTTTAATTTCTTAATGTAAAATAACTTTAAAAATAAAATATTTTCCAAAAAAATGGATTTTATTTTTATTAAATGCCCCTGATCACAAGGAACTCAAAAAAACTATTTTTCATATTTTTTCCAAGTTTATTTAATTTAATATAATTTATTTTGTGCAAAAATACCATTTTTACTTACAAAATCGACTTCAATAGCCAAATCAACTTAAATACAATTGAACTTTTTACAGTGAGTTAAAATAATTCTTACGAACAATGTGGAATTGATGTTTTCAATTTTTTATTTATATTTAATTTAAATAAATTAATACAAGGTAAAAGTATTTAATTAATAATAGAGAATACAAAATTATTCAAATCATCACAATATTTTTCTCAAGTTTCTCTGACCACATGAAACTTAACAAAATGGATCCCATAATTTTTTGAGGGATATTTTATATGATTAAATAAAGCCAAAATAGCCACTTAGGCTTGAAAATTAGGGTTAGAAGCACGAAGGTGTTCTCTGACTATGGAAAAATAATACAAGATGCCCTTTTTCATGAGGAATCAACCCTCTGTTCACTATTCATTGAGCAAGAATGTATTTTTCTTTTATTTTTATAATTCATCTAGAGAAAGATATGGATTTTTGAAAACCTAACATTAAAAATAATTTAGAAAATTCATATTTCTTACTTAAACACGTGGCGCCACCTCATCTTACGACGGCTCCGAACTCACACGCGACGCTAAGCCATTTGACGCCGCCATCCACCTCAGCAGTCATGCGACCCACATTTTTTGCACCAAAGGTTGGTCCGACTTGATCTCCTTCGTTGATGAAATAAAAGCGCGATCGGACGGCTCCCCATTATTGTCCCCAAATGACCTAACCCAAGAACCGTTCACATT
>NW_018224402.1:0-661 GCF_001263595.1 Phalaenopsis equestris
TCTTTTAGGATCATTTTCAATCATTTCTTTTCTTTCTCTTTCAGGATCATTTTCAATTCTTTCTCTTTTTTTTCCTTTTATGTGAGGATTATTATATCTGGATAGTCTTTAATGATTTTGAACCTCACCATCCTATTCGTAAAGTTGAAAAATTCTCACATTCCTTGATACATATGTATTAGCTTTGAAAAAAAATTTTCATAGAGTTTCAATCCTTTCTTTTTAAGTGTAAATCTACGATCTTTAATATTAAGAAATATAATTTCCTTTGCATGAATAATAAAAACATAATCTTATACTCTTATACTAAATACCTTAACCCTAGATTTAACCTTTATTATTTAAAACTTTTACTTAAGTCTACAATGTCATTTATAAAATAAAAAATAGATATCTAAAGCTATCACCACATACCATAGGTCATGTTAAAAATAATTTTAAAAATATGTTTTATTGAGGACAAATAGGGTTTAGTTTTAAATAGTTTTTCTCTCTTCCCCCAAACTTAAATTTTGATTAACATTAAAACAGTACAGTACATAAGAAATATGAAGAAAGAGAAAAATAATTTTAAAAGTTTTAAACAAGAGAATAGTACAGGTACAAGTAGTTAAGACAGGGGTTGAATAATGGTAAATCTAAACAACATGTATAACTATAT
>NW_018224403.1:0-208 GCF_001263595.1 Phalaenopsis equestris
TCTACATGGAATTACCCAAAGAGTTATCTTCATACTAGGTAAGGCTGTATCATTTACTTCTACGAGGACTAATGAATTATATATGATAGAAAATGTTCTATATGTCATTATACAAATTTCATTCCTACGTGAAATTTGATGCAAGATGTTTATAATTTTTTGTCAGATGAAAATGATATGTGGGAAGTACGAAATGAAGGATATATTA
>NW_018224404.1:0-247 GCF_001263595.1 Phalaenopsis equestris
CAACAACACCAGCAACAACACCACCGGCAGCAACAGCACCAGCAGCAACAGCAACAACACTAGCACAAGCAACAACAACAACAACACCAACAACAGCAACAACAACAACAACAACAGCAACACCAACAACAACAGCAACAGCAATAGCAACAAAAGCAATAATGACAACAACAACAAAAACAACAGCAATAACAACAACATCAGCAACAATAACAACAACAACAACAACAACAACATTAACAACAAC
>NW_018224404.1:2197-2509 GCF_001263595.1 Phalaenopsis equestris
CACAACAACAAAAACAGAAACAGCAAAAGCAACACCAGCAGCAACAGCAGCAGCAGCAGCAACAACAGCAGCAGCAACAGTTCATTCAAGCAAACCCTAACCCCCAATATATCCATCATCCTGCAACCGGCACTGTCCTCTCATAGCAACAACAACTACAACAACAACAGCACCAACAGCAGCACCAACAGCAACAACAACAACAACAGCAACAGCAACAACAACAACACAGCAACAACAGCAGCAACAACAACAACAACAACAACAACAGACAATAATGTCGGCACTATTTTTTGTGTGGGGTTTTCCCGT
>NW_018224405.1:0-892 GCF_001263595.1 Phalaenopsis equestris
AAAGAAATTGCTTCAATCCATTTTGAAACAAAATCCATTGAAATATATATATATATATTTATATATCCAAATGAGGGTATAAATGGTCTCATAAAATCCAATCCCCATGCATCAAAAATTTCAATTTATGAATTAAAATTTAGAGCCATTTCATTTATTTTTGAATATTACGTACTCTCTAACACCGAGCACATGTTCTTATATTTATATATATTAACATCTCTAAATAGAGTAGGCTAATAAAATCTAGATTGTAAAATTTTATGAATAGTTCTATCATTCCCAAAATGTCTTCCAACTTCAGAATCATGACATTTTTGGATAATTTGCTGAAGTTCTTTGTAAGGCACACATCGTCTCATCACTAAATCTTTGCATTGTTTACATAAATATTGATCATCCCAAAAAGAAGATTTTGTATCACGAATGAATTTGGTTTCCTACTGTTTTGTCAGTCCATATGGTAAAATAACACTAATAATATAATTTATAATATCGACATACTACGGTATTTCGCATCCTTTTACAACATAAAGTCGTTCATCAAGAAAAGTTTCATTAATTTCTTTTTCTAAATCAAGTATTTCTTCTTGTTCTAGCCTAGACAGATGATCAATAATTTGATTATCAATCCCTTTCCTATCGACTACTACAAAATCAAACTCTTGCATCAGAAGTACCCATCTAATTAATCTTGGTTTAACATCCTTCTTTTGCATCAAATATTTAATAGTCGAATGGTTAGTATGCACAAAACATTTAGCTCCAATCAGATATTACCTACACACTTATCAATCAAAATGATACACAATAGCTAATAATTCTCATTCAGTGGTGGTGTAATTAATCTGAGCATCTAAGAGTCTTACTAGCATAGTATATGACTTTAAAA
>NW_018224406.1:0-976 GCF_001263595.1 Phalaenopsis equestris
TTTGGAAATTTAAATGTAATATATATACCATAAAAAATTATTATTAAAAATAAAAATTAAAAAATGATCAGAGTGTTTTACTTTGCTTGCTTTATTTGTTTATGTGAAATATTGGATCTGAAAGTTTAGTACCTTACGATTCAGAATTAGAACGTACTAATAGAAAAATTCAAAAATAACAAAGAGAAATTAAAAATTTACAAGAAATGGCAAATAACTTAGATAATCCAATAAATGAAAATCGACAAAGACTTTTAAGAGATGATGGGAATCCAACAACAGATGAACTTCACTTGACTATTCATAGTCCTGATGTTGCTGCTAATTCATTTGAGCTTAAACCTGTTATTATCCAAATGATACAAAATAATCAGTTTGGAGGATCTCCTATTGAAGTTCCTAACTTACATCTTGCTAGTTTTCTTCAAATTTGTGTTATATTTAAATATGATTGAGTGTCTAATGATGCTGTTAGGTTTAGACTTTTTCCTTTTTCATTAAGGAATAAAGCCAAGCATTGGTTAAATTCATTAGTACCTGGATCTATTAAAACTTGGGGAGAACTATCACAAAAATTGTTGGCTAAATATTTTCCACCCTCAAAATCTGTTAAGCTTAGAAATGATATTACATCTTTTTGACAATCTGAAGGGGAATCGATATATAAAGCCTGAGAAAAATTGAAAGATCTTCTTAGGAAATGTCCACATCATGCTTTACCAGATTGGTTGATAATT
Source organism: Phalaenopsis equestris (assembly GCF_001263595.1). Classification (NCBI taxonomy): domain Eukaryota; kingdom Viridiplantae; phylum Streptophyta; class Magnoliopsida; order Asparagales; family Orchidaceae; genus Phalaenopsis; species Phalaenopsis equestris. The sequence goes on from NW_018224406.1 coordinate 738, forward strand.
CAAATATTTTACAATGGATTAGTAGGATCATTGAGATCTAATATTCAGAAAAAGCTTCCTGAAAAATTAAAAGATCCTGGTAGTTTTATTAAACCTTGTGCAATTGAAGAAAAGTCTTACAAAAAAGCTTTATGTGATTTAGGAGCGTGTATCAATCTTATGCCTTTATAAATTTTAAAATGTTTAGATTTGAGAGAAAATTTTGCTACTACTGTAACTCTTCAGTTATCTGATCAATC
>NW_018224407.1:0-2717 GCF_001263595.1 Phalaenopsis equestris
TTATAAATAAAGAGAATTGAAAATCTAACCACACAAACATTCTAGTATTATCGTACCAGAAAGTGGGATCAGTGCTCATAAAACTAGAATTAAGCAAAGGATAAGTCATAGTATGCTTTAAAAAAAATTCTTTTAAGGTATATACAAGACACTAACTATGACGATAAAATAAAATCCATTAATATATCCCAATGGCTGGTTCCACCTTATTTTATTTCTATGACATTAAATTGATTAATGAGAAAATCACATATCACAACAGATAAATTAAAGGAGGAGAACTTTACATTCTTACCAAAGGTGTAAAGCCCTTTATGCACACTAAAATTGCTAGAAAGAAAAAAAAAAATGATAACAAGAACTTTAAAAATAATTCATCAAAGGGAGTAAAACACTCCCTGGTTGAAACCTTCACTAAGTTATTCTTTCTTTGTAAAGCATTCACACCACAAGAGGGAACATTAGTCCAATTTGCTACTTCTCCTCTGTTGAGCATGCTAATAGCAGAGCAACTTGATCAGGATTTAAACTTAGCTCTTTACTACCCATTCTGAATATCATTTATTCATAATCCTAATATTTTATTATGTGCAGTGCCAGGACATTGTCTTGAGGATACAAAGAGAGATAAAAAAATTGATCTACATTCAATACTTTCAAGTTATTCCTGGTCTCTCCGATATGGTAGGCTTAACATTATCAAGAACATCTCTTACTACAGATAGACGACATCTACAATTGAAGGACCTTGGGTTCATAAACCTACAAAAGAAAGAGAAAAAAAAATTTCTTATCTACAATTGTCTATAATTGCACCACCCTGGTACATCAAAAACATGAATACAACAACAAAACATCACAATATCAATACAGTAACAACATAATAACAAAATTGATTTTAGGTGTTATTATGATGTTATTAAGATGTTATTATGGTGTTATTGTGGCGTTATTGTGATGTTATTGTGATGATATTTAGTTAAAATTGTGGTGGTATTAGATTGTGATTATGGTGTTATTTTGGTGTTACTTTTGTCTTTTTATGGTATTGTTTTGGTATTATTTCGGTGTTATTTTTTTTGTTATTTTTGTATTATCTTGGTGTTATTGTGGTATTAGTGTGGTATTATTTAACTGACACTATGGTATTATTGATGTGCAATTTTGGTGTTATTATGGTATTATTTTGGTATTATTTCAGCGTTATTTTTTTATTTTGGTATTATCTTAGAGTTATTGTGGTATTCGTGTGGTTTTATTTAGCTGATACTATGATGTTATTGTTTTACGATTTTGATTTTATTTTGGCATGAAAATACTTCACGATGCAATGCATTTCTCAATTACAATACACATTTGAATGTAAGTACAACCACAAACAAAATTACCTAGACGATGCTGATGACTCTTAGGCTCTTTTGTGCCTTTCTGCTTAGGCTTTTTGGCTTCCTTCTTCTTACACTCTTTCTTTTCCGTCTTTTTAAGCTCTTCAGTTTCCATCTTCTTAAGCGCTTCCAACTCCTTCTTGGGCTCTTCACTTTACTTCTTCTCTTCTATTGTCGTAACCGGTTGAGATATATTTAAACTGAATGACATTGCGAACCCTAGCTACATAAATCACGTAATGGGAAACCCTAACTGATGGTGAAAAACAAAAGAGCCGCGCAACTGGGTTTTCTTTTCTAAAAAATAATGTGTTTGATGCAACAATTTGGTTTTCGATGCAATGATCCTGACTTTATGATTCAACACGTTTAATTTCGGAAGCAACGGGACGAATCAGGCCGGGTCACACATTAAAAAAATTGCATTTTTATTGTTTTATCGGTGAGACTCAGATTTACACGTGGTGAAATTTCATTGGCGTCCGGACGCATCCAGACGTTGGACGTAATATTTTTTCCTATTTGGAGGGATTATCAAAGTACACAAAATATTTTAATTATGTTATAATATTTACATATATATGCCAATTATTTCTCCACTTTAATATAACAGCATAAATTTATTTTAATTAATTTATACAAATCTTAATATCTCCAAACAATGCATACTTATTTATTTATTCATTTATTTTTGCATAAATTATTGTTTCTATTCATTTTCTTAATTCAAATTGATGCTTCCACGTTTAAATGCAAGGTTAAGGTCACCATCTTATTTATGGGTTACTTAAAGCCGCGCTCTTCCAAATATCTTTATGAGGCAATTGGTCATGACATTATATCGAATAAATATAATATTCACTAATCTCCCATATTCATATATCTTTTTCGTATTAGGTCATCACATTATATCGAATAAATATAATATTCACTAATCTCTTCATGACTTGGTTAACATCATATCAAGAAGAATCCATGAAGGCTGTGGGCTGCAAACACCAGACATAGGATTTATTTTTTTATTTTTTATTTTTTATTTTTTATTTTTTATTTTTTATATACTAATTATTTGTTAAGTACATTGGAGCACTAGTTCTAGTTATTGTCTTATTCTTTCAAATAGATTTATTATTAGTTATTTTATTTCAAATAAAGGTATTTAGATACATACTACACAATTCTTATGTATTTAGTTATCTAATAATTATACTTTAATATTTATATTTGTAGCACTCAAATCATTCACTTTATAAAAAAAATACCACTTTACCAACTTTTATAACTCAAATGCACCATTATATATTTCTACAATATATATATATATATATATAT